>NW_027015171.1:172972-290472 GCF_036934945.1 Oncorhynchus masou masou
TGGGTAGTACAGTGGGGCAAAAAGTATTTATTCAGCCACCAATTGTGCAAGTTCTCCACTTAAAAAATGAGAGAGGCCTGTAATTTTCATCATAGGTACACTTCAACTATGACAGACAAAATGAGAGAAAAATCCAGAAAATCACATTGTAGGATTTTTTATGAATTTATTTGCAAATGTTGGCGGAAAATAAGTATTTGGTCAACAACAAAAGTTTCTCAATACTTTGTTATATACCGTTTGCTGGGTACGACAGAGGTCAAACGTTTTCTGTAAGTCTTCAAGGTTTTCACACACTGTTGCTGGTATTTTGGCACATTCCTCCATTTTTGCAGATCTCCTAGAGCAGTGATGTTTTGGGGATGTTGTTAAGCAGTACGGACTTTCAACTCCCTCAAAGATTTTCTATGGGGTTGAGATCTGTAGACTGGAAAGGCTCAGGACCTTGAAATGCTTCTTACGAAGCCACTCCTTCGTTGCCCGGGCGGTGTGTTTGGGATCATTGTCATGCTGAAAGACCCAGCCACGTTTCATCTTCAATACCCTTGCTGATGGAAGGAGGTTTTCACTCAAAATCTCACGATACATGGCCCCATTCATTCTTTCCTTTACACAGATCAGTCGTCCTGGTCCCTTTGCAGAAAAACAGCCCCAAAGCATGATGTTTCCACCCCCATGCTTCACAGTAGGTATGGTATTCTTTGGATGCAACTCAGCATTCTTTGTCCTCCAAATGCGACGAGTTGAGTTTTTACCAAAAAGTTATATTTTGGTTTCATCTGACCATATGACATTCTTCCAATCTTCTTCTGGATCATCCAAATGCTCTCTAGCAAACTTCAGACGGGCCTGGACATGTACTGGCTTAAGCAGGGGGACACGTCTGGCACTGCAGGATTTGAGTCCCTGGCGGTGTAGTGTATTACTGATGGTAGGCTTTGTTACTTTGGTCCCAGCTCTCTGCAGGTCATTCACTAGGTCCCCCATGTGGTTCTGGGATTTTTGCTCACCGTTCTTGTGATCATTTTGACCCACGGGGTGAGATCTTGCATGGCGCCCAAGATCGAGGAGATTATCAGTGGTCTTGTATGTCTTCCATTTCCTAATTGCTCCCACAGTTGATTTCTTCAAACCAAGCTGCTTACCTATTGCAGATTCAGTCTTCCCAGCCTGGTGCAGGTCTACAATTTTGTTTCTGGTGTCCTTTGACAGCTCTTTGGTCTTGGCCCTAGTGGAGTTTGGAGTGTGACTGTTTGAGGTTGTGGACAGGTGTCTTTTATACTGATAACAAGTTCAAACAAGTGCCATTAATACAGGCAACGAGTGGAGGACAGAGGAGCCTCTTAAAGAAGAAGTTACAGGTCTGTGAGAGCCAGAAATCTTGTTTGTAAGTGACCAAATAATTATTTTCCACCATAATTTGCAAATAAATTCATAATAAATACTACAATGTGATTATCTGGAGAAATTTTTTTATCCTTTTTTCTGTCATAGTTGAAGTGTACCTATGATGAAAATTACAGGCCTCTCTCATATTTTTAAGTGGGAGAACTTGCACAATTGGTGGCTGACTAAATACTTTTTTGCCCCACTGTACATGTTTGGTATATTTCCATACTGTGTCAACTTGAATATTTTTCAGAGTTTTGACATTTAAAATGTACATTTAAGTCATTGATCAGACGTGAAGTGTAAGGGCAATTGAAAGGAACTGGTATGAGGAGCTTTAAAGTAACTGTCCAGTGAAAATCTGACTTTAAAAGTTCATATTCTAAAAACTTGGGGGACAACAGGAGGGTTCTGGGTGTTCTGAGCAGCTCCACTCCAGTGTAGAATGTATGTTTTAGAATCTCAATAGTGTTTCCATTATTTTGGAAGTTACATGTATGTTCCCAAATTACATCTTAATGTAATAATGTGCAAGAGATAATAGTTGTTTTTTTTAAATACTTACATTTTCCCTCCCAAAATGTTTAATTATATCACTAATATGGTAATTAATTATAGGTCATATTTATAGAAAACATTTAATAGAAAAAGTCATGCTGTAATGTAAAGTGCTACTGATTCCTCCAAATTTAACCAACCAAAACATACCATATATCTACCATATCTCATCTCATAATAATTCCCTTTGGAGTAGCTCAAGGGATTTACAGTTTATCTGAATTCACCTTTGATTTGACCTTTGTTAGCAGCAGTCAGTTAAGAACAAATTCTTATTTTCAATGACGGCCTAGGAACATTGGGTTAACGGCCTTGTTCAGGGGCAGATCGACAGATGTTTACCTTGTCAGCAACCTTTTGGTTACTGGCCCAATGCTCTAACCACTAGGTTACCTGCCGCCTACGGTCCAAGGACACCTAATAGTTTTGAAACAATGCACCCATGTAAAACATTAGTAAAACCTTTTTAATAGTTTATACATCATTATTAATACTTAAGGGTAAGTTAACAGCATAGATATTGAAAGAGGTTTTTTTTCATCTTTGTATCTGTGCCATTATGACGTGTGTGACAGCATGACCAGCGCCATTGAGGCCATCTTCATTTTAAAGTAGTCACTTTTATTCTTCTTTGGTGTTTGTAAAGGTGTAAAGCTAATATTGGTAATTAAAGCCACCTGCATTGCTGGAGTCCTGAACCAAATCTTTGTGTCCTTCATTTGTGGCCACTAGATTGGTAATAGAGCCATTTAAGGAACATAGCACTGTATTTGAAGAAGAACACCGATCACGCTTGCAGGAGACTGTATTCACGGTAAACACTGCATTTGTCAGCTCAAACAGAAATGATCATAGAGAATGATAGAGGCCTCTAGTGGCCAATGGGAAATTACCATAGAGAATGGCCGTATTAGCATGGGCAGCACAATTGAGGACTTCCACAATTTTAATGTACTCAACTGGGTGGGACTTCCAACTTCATTGACTAATCCCTCCTAGTGACCCTGTTGAAGTCATAACATCCATGTCCCTGGAGCTTATGCTAAATTGAGGGGAAACATTTGGGGTCACACTATCCATGTTCAAGAAAATGTGAAGGGAGGCAAAATGTTGATCAGTAGGAAAGAGGGTCAAAGAAATGAAAGCTTATCAGTGCTGCTTGGGTTTGAGAAGGTTGTGCCTAAAAGTAATTGCGGGGGAAATGCAGTGCAGCATTTGGTGGATGCCAGGGGCCTAGAGACGCTAGAGGCCCAGAGATATAAAATCAGAAGTTAGTAGGTGTTTGTTTTTATTTTCTTAGTAGTACAGAATATGCAAAACATGATTGATGTTACACTCCAGCACAGTAGGTGGCAGCATGCACCTTAAACGTTTGTTTAACAAGGACCACCATTATACCATAGAAGAAGAAAAAGAAGAAGAAGAAGAAGAAGAAGAAACAGAAGAAGAAGAAGCAGAAGAAGAGTAGGCAGGTTTCCATTGACCCAGGTTTATTAAACAATAGCAATGTCACAAACAACAACAACATTGTGACGTGTCATGGAAACGACAGCTCTATAGAATAAATGTTCTAAAGATTGACAAAATTTTGTATCCGTTTGAAAGGGGTGGATTTTTTTTCTTTCTTTGTGGCAAAACATTATTACGGAAACAGTTTTTTGAAAGAATTATGATTGACGAATAATTTTGAAGGTATGGGGTATGTGATGTCATCATGTAACTATAAAGCTCCACTCCAATTTTAATTCTGCATGCCTACTGCTTTCTAAATCTGTTCTTCAACTATACAAATAATGTTTCTTTGCAGGACAAGGGTTGTATTGACTTTCAAGAATGCTTGAATTGCTTCACCTTGCTTTTCTGGTTGGCTGGATGCAAGTTTCAGATCAAGGCTACAGGAGTGCAAGTTTCAGATCTAGGCTACAGGAGTGCAAGTTTCAGATCACTGGATAGGAGTGCTAGGCAAGTTTCAGATCTACAGGGGAGGAATGCAAGTTTCAGATCAAGGCTACAGGAGTGCAAGTTTCAGATCTAGGCTACAGGAGTGCAAGTTTCAGATCTAGGCTACAGGAGTGCAAGTTTCAGATCAAGGCTACAGGAGTGCAAGTTTCAGATCTAGGCTACAGGAGTGCAAGTTTCACCATGGCCATACGTTGTCACTTGAGAATTATTAGAATATGGCAAATATTAGTCAATTCATGCATTCTGTCCATGCAGGCTTTTGCAGGCTCCCTGAGATGTGAAACAGATAGGTGGTATGGCATACAGGCTGTCACCAATTTATAATTGTGAAATTACCCTAAATGGATCATGGAAATACATTTGACTCTAGTTTTTTTTGTAATGTTTTATTTTGTGTGACATCATTACATCCAACTGTTTTTATCGACACACCGTAGCAGTCAATTGTCACATCTATTTTCTATGCTCACTTTCTAACTAGCTACGTTTCCATCCAATTGGCAACAGATTTTCATCCGAATATCCTAAAATCAGCATGAAAACATTACAATTACTTTTGCTGTTATATTCCCATTTAATGAATAAAATATACAAGTTAAATGGGTTCCCATCATATTTTCTACTCTAGTAATGGTTTTGTCACAAAACAAATTGTGCTATATAGCGAATGTGCCCACTATGATATTAGCACGTGCGCTCTAGCCAGCAGCTCGCAGTGGCAAATTAGAGGAAAGTGGGAAGGGGAAAGGGGGATACCTAGTCAGTTGTACAATTGAATGCATTCAACTGAAATGTGTCTTCCGTATTGAATCAGAGAGGTGCGGAGGGCTGCCTTAATCGACGTCCACATCTTTGGCGCCCAGGGAACAATGGGTTGCTCAGGGGCAGAATGACATATTTTTACTTTAAATTAGTTAAATAGTTCAAATGTATGGCAAATTAGTTAATAGTAGTGATGGGGAAACAAAGCTTCATAAAGCATTAAGGCTTTCCAGACTATTGTGGCAAATAGGTTATTTACTCAAAGCTTTGATCAACAGTGTACACTAGTGGCACCTGCTGGTCAAAATCATTTAGAGCAGTCAAATTATTATAGATGACGTCTCACACACCGTATTGCATGGGCAGCATAACCTTTTTGATCTTCTGTTCAACCATTCAGGTGGTCATTCGACGAAACAAAGCTACGGACGTCATTGATCACGTGCTTCTGATAAAAATGATACAGGCATCGGCACACTGCTTAGCGATTTCGACGCATGCCTCGGAGCTCCGGTATCAAACGTAACATTACTAGTCAATAGACCAATAAGAGTTCTAAACCTCTCTGCCAATAGCAGCTAGTTTTCAGTTTTCCCCTCCCCACTCTAACCACTATCAGAAAGTCCTCGCAAAATTCTTGCTTGAGAAATTGCTCTTTGCTGAGAAGCAATTTAAAAAAAAAATAACTGAATTGAAAACAATCACAGTAAGGCACCTAATTGTTACCCAGAAATTATTTGAAATTGAGATAGAAATGGCTGCATTGGACCCTGTAAATCGGGTTGTCTTTTTTGCTTTAAAGAGCTTGGCATTTAGCTGAACTTTGGTGGTAAAGAGTAGTCTTTCAGTTCATAATCTACGTTTGCAATGTAAATCACTTTGGCATTATTTAGACAGGCAGACCAATGTTGATGTTTTTTCACTAATTGCTCTTTTGACCAATCAGATCAGCTCTGAAAAAGAGCTGTGAAACGATCTGATGTGATTGGTCAAAAGACCAATGTGTAAAAAATATCTAAATTGGGCTGCCTGTCTAAACACCGCGTTTGAACCTAAGTTTGCTGTGCTTTACTTGAGTGATTTGTTGTGCCTTCATGTACTAACTATTGAGTGGTTTTGGTCTCCTGCAAAGCGAACGCCGCCATTTTGTGTATTGCATTCTGAGAGCAGTCTTGCCCGAGCCTTATTGTATGCATTTTCATCTATTATAGTAATACAAGTAGTTATATTTTTGTATCTGTGCGGTGTGTCCATGGTCCAGTACCCAGTTCAGGTCTCTATTGACACTGCCTTATCCAGAACCTGTCTGTTACGCCATTTTTTGTAAACAATATAAATTGCAAACAAACACTTTAGCCTCAAAACAGAGTTAAAACTACAATGTTGATATCATGAATTATCAATCCTTGCACACAAAGCTCTGTCTCCAGGCCCATCCCTCAGTCTTTGACATAAACAGCGATGGGGTGACCCTTTGTTATTGTTTGAACTGCAGATTGCCCCTTTAACAACTTTGACAAATGTCAATAACGTTGGTTTATTAATAATGAAAACGTATGTTGATACAGTAAAGGTTTGAACATACCTTCAATTAAAGACGGTCTCTGGTTGGGTTCTTCATCTGGTACCTGGTATCATAATAGAACAAGAATCAGTAAGAAAATGGAACTAATGTACTTGCACATAGTTTACATGACAAGTTTTCATTCAAAAACATTGACTTTGCAAGCAAAACTATAGAAAATCTGACAATGTGACAACACGAGATCAGCATATTTCAAGAGAACGAAACGTACCTGTCTTCCTGCTTGTTTTATCTCATCATAGACTGTATCATGTCCTTTGTGTTCTGTTACTACACACAGACTGCAGATCAGCTCCTGGTCTGTCCTGCAGAACACCTCCAGAGCTCTGTGGTGTTCCTGGCAGAGTCTCTGCTGCAGGTCTTCTTTATACAGGGAGTCTCCTCTATACAGGGTGTTTCCTCTATACAGGGGGTCTCCTCTATACAGGGGTCTCCTCTATACAGGGGTCTCCTCTATACAGGGCGTCTCCTCTATCCAGGGCGTCTCCTCTATACAGGGCGTCTCCTCTATACAGGGGGTCTCCTCTATACAGGGGGTCTCCTCTATACAGGGGGTCTCCTCTATACAGGGAGTCTCCTCTATACAGGGAGTCTCCTCTATACAGGGGGTCTCCTCTATACAGGGGGTCTCCTCTATACAGGGGGTCTCCTCTATACAGGGGTCTCCTCTATACAGGGGTCTCCTCTATACAGGGGGTCTCCTCTATACAGGGGTCTCCTCTATACAGGGGTCCCCTCTATACAGGGGGGTCTCTGAACAGGTCTCCAGTCACATCCACCAGGGTGTGTCTCTGTAGTTTAGGTACTGTGTAGTGCTTCCTAATGTGGGTCTCACAGTAGGACTGAGTGCAGGTCTGACAGACTTCACAGCTTTGACCTCACATACATCACAGACCACCTCTCCTGGTCGGATGCTGTTCAGTGGAAGATGAAGAAACAACATAATGACATAAAAGAAAAAGATGTTTACAAAATAATGACATTTGCAGTATTACATGAGTAGTAGCCATATCACAACATAATATTCAGATTGTTTTATTAGTCATCCTCACAACTACTGGATAAGAATGTGGAAGAGCACAGTGTATGATCTCACTCTTCTTGTTGAGTAGAGGTTTCCTCCTTGAAAGAGACAGGAGGATCTATTGATTGGTGAGTCTTTCTGATACACAACTCTGGGATGGTGACTCTGCTCTCTCCAGATGGACCCTACAAGTACAGTAATACACAACTCTGAGATGGTGGCTCTGCTCTCTCCAGATGGACCCTACAAGTACAGTAATACACAACTCTGAGATGGTGACTCTGCTCTCTCCAGATGGACCCTACAAATACAGTAATACACAACTCTGAGATGGTGGCTCTGCTCTCTCCAGATGGACCCTACAAGTACAGTAATACACAACTCTGAGATGGTGGCTCTGCTCTCTCCAGATGGACCCTACAAGTACAGTAATACACAACTCTGAGATGGTGACTCTGCTCTCTCCAGATGGACCCTACAAGTACAGTAATACACAACTCTGAGATGGTGACTCTGCTCTCTCCAGATGGACCCTACAAGTACAGTAATACACAACTCTGAGATGGTGGCTCTGCTCTCTCCAGATGGACCCTACAAGTACAGTAATACACAACTCTGAGATGGTGGCTCTGCTCTCTCCAGATGGACCCTACAAGTACAGTAATACACAACTCTGAGATGGTGACTGCTCTCTCCAGATGGACCCTACAAGTACAGTAATACACAACTCTGAGATGGTGGCTCTGCTCTCTCCAGATGGATCCTATAAGTTACACTAATTCAAAACGTTGAGGGATGGAAGTCAGACATGAATAAAATACATTGTCAAATACTTCAAATATTTGAGCTGCCTGCACTTTATTCAGTTTGTCCCATATAATGGAACCAATGGAATAGCTTTAAAAGAGCTAACGCCATGGTAACTCAACTACACCTTGTATCATTGTTATTAGACCTACCATATGTCTGGTGGAAAAGTCAACAAATTAATTCATATTGAGATCTACATTTATAAAGTTTGAAAATAAATGTCTTACCCTCTTTTGAGTAAAGTCTCCTTCCTTGAAAGAATTAGGTATTTCCATAGATTGGTTAGTCTTCATTGATAGGTAACTGGGTGCTGGTGACTCTGCTCTCTCCATATGGACCCTGAAAACAGTAAAATACTGTATATTCAATCAAACTGACAGGAAACATATGTGATGTCTTTGTTATACACATGGGTCATACAACACTGTGTTGTATTGGTTTACCGTTCATAACAGATAGTAATTGATTACTTATTATATAATATACTAAGTAGGATTATATTATTACTAATTAAGGAATTACTAAATGTATTTCAGTATAAAGCATTTTAATTTATTCCCAATTCTTCTCTGTTATTCTATTACAACAATTGAAAAAAACATTGAACTGCGACTTAAGTGTGAATTGTGAGGTAATCAAGAAAATAAGATACACAACAAATTATAATTAGAACACCTTAGTTCTCCGTCACTCTCCAGTGTTCTAGTGGGCTCACAGCTGGGTGTAGAAAAGTCTGTTTTATGCACATGGACACTGTGAACAGAGTAGATTGAAGCTTTAGCTTCTGAGAACTTCCTGATAGTGATATGGGGAACACAGGGTACTAGTTTGATGGAAATTAAATACTGCAGTGTTTAGGCATACTGAAGGGGTTAAATGGGGGGAAACTGAGTTCCACCATTTTATCACTGGAGACTGCATACAGTTGAAAATGAAACCTACAAAATTAAAATGTAATCTATTACTAAACCTTGCTTATAATTCCAGTAATTACTATAAAATCAACTGTCATCCTGATAACTGCAATGGAAACAGACATCATGAGAATTGCTACACATGCTATTGGACACACCCACCTCTTCATATCAGGGTCCATGGTCTCATCAAGATCCTTCTGTCTTTCTTTAGGGATGGCTCCACCCTTAGCCATCTGATGATAACTCATTATAACTCTCAGAGAGGAGGCCTCAGAATCCTGAAGAGGACTGGTCTGGTCCCATATCAATCTGTAAATCAGAAGACTACATTCAAAATATTGACAAAACCTTTTAGACTAAAAAATACTGCTTCACTGCTCTGGGGGTTTATGTTGGTGTTTGTAGCCTAAACCAATCAGTGATAAACGCATTGGTAAAAACTACAATACACTATAATGTTCCTCTTCCTGTTGTATTATCTTATGATTATAAACGACAGATTGAAATGTACAGAATGGTTACCTAGGGGAAAATGATGGAGAGTAATGCTTTTTCAATTTCAGTCAAAGGGAGGTTTAGTATTTTTCAAATCTTTTTTATTTATTTTATTTCACCTTTATTTAACCAGTTAGGCTAGTTGAGAACAAGTTGTCATTTACAACCCCGATCTGGCCAAGATAAAGCAAAGCAGTGCAACACAAACAACAACACAGAGTTAGTTACACATGGAATAAACAAAACATACAGTCAACAATACAATAGAAAAAGTATATATAGAGTGTGTGCAAATGAGGTAAGATAAGTAAGTAAGATAGGTAAGGAAATAAATAGGCCATAGAGGTGAAGTAATTACAATATAGCAATTAAACACTGGAGTGATAGATGTGCAGAAGATGAATGTGCAAGTAGAGATACTGGGAGGCAAAGGAGCAAAATAAATAAATAAATACAGTATGGGGATGAGGTAGTTGAATGGGCTATTTACAGATGGGTTATGTACAGGCGCAGTAATCTGTGAGCTGCTCTGACCGCTGGTGCTTAAAGTTAGTGAGGGAGATATGAGTCTCCAGCTTCAGTGATTTTTGCAGTTTGTTCCAGTCAATGGCAGCAGAGAACTGAAAGGAAAGGCGGCCAAAGGAGGGTTTGGCATTGGGGGTGACCAGTGAAATATACCTGCTGGAGCGTGTGCTACGAGTGGGTGCAGCTATGGTGACCAGTGAGCTGAGATAAGGCGGAGCTTTACCTAGCAAAGACTTCTAGATGACCTGGTGCCAGTGGCTTTGGCGACAAGTTTGAAGTGAGGGCCAGCCAACGAGAGCGTACAGGTCGCAGTGGTGGGTAGTATATGGGGCTTTGGTGACAAAACGGATGGCACTGTGATAGACTGCATCCAATTTGTTGAGAAGAGTATTGGATGCTATTTTGTAAATGACATCGCCGAAGTCAAGGATCGGTAGGATAGTCAGTTATACGAGGGTATGTTTGGCAGCATGAGTGAAGGATGCTTTGTTGTGGAATAGGAAGCCGATTCTAGATTGGAGATGCTTGATGTCAGTCTGGAAGGAGAGTTTACATTCTAAGTCAGAACCGTCCAGAGTAGTGATGCTGGACGGGTGGGCAGGTGAGGGCAGCGATCGGTTGAAAAGCATGCATTTAGTTTTACTTGCATTTAAGAGCAGTTGGAGGCCACGGAAGGAGAGTTGTATGGCATTGAAGCTCGTCTGGAGGTTAGTTAACACAGTGTCCAAAGAAGGGCCAGAAGTATACAGAATGGTGTCGTCTGCATTGAGATGGATCAGAGAATCACCTGCAGCAAGAGCGACATCATTGATGTAATTGAACCCTGTGGCACCCCCATAGAGACTGCCAGAGGTCCGGACAACAGGCCCTCCGATTTGACACACTGAACTCTGTCTGAGTTGTAGTTGGTGAACCAGGCGAGACAGTCATTTGAAACACCAAGGCTGTTGAGTCTGCCGATAAGAATGTGGTGATTGACAGAGTTCGAAAGCATTGGCCAGGTCGATGAAGACGGCTGCACAGTATTGTATTTTATCGATGGCAGTTATGATACGGTTTAGGACCTTGAGCGTGGCTGAGCTGCACCGATGACCAGCTCGGAAACCAGATTGCATAGCGGAGCAGGTACGGTGGGATTCGAAATGGTCGGTGATCTGTATGTTAACGAGGCTTTCGAAGACCTTAGAAAGACAGGGTAGGATAGATATAGGTCTGTAGGAGTTTGGGTCTAGAGTGTCTCCCTTTGAAGAGGGGGATGATCGCGGCAGCTTTCCAATCTTTTGGGATCTCAGACAATACGAGAGAGAGAGGTTGAACAGGCTAGTAATAGGGGTTGCAACAATTTCTGCAGATAATTTTAGAAACAGAGATTCCAGATTGTCTAGCCCAGCTGATTTGTAGTGGTCCAGATTTTGCAGCTCTTTCAGAACATCAGCTATCTGGATTTGGGTGAAGGAGAAATGGGGGAGGCTTGGGTGAGTTGCTGTGGGGGGTGCAGGGATGTTGACCGGGGTAGGGGTAGCCAGGTGGAAAGCATTGCCAGCTGTAGAAAAATGCTTATTGAAATTCTCAATTATCGTGGATTTATCAGTGGTGACAGTGTTTCCTAGTGGGAGGAGGTGCTCTTATTCTCCATGGACTTCGCAGTGTCACAGAACTGTTTTTTTTACAGTGTCGCAGAACATTTTTGAGTTTGTTTTTGAGTTTGTGCCACAGGATGCACATTTCTGTTTAAAAAGCTAGCCTTTGCTTTCCTAACTGCCTGTGTATTTTGGTTCCCAACTTCTCTGAAAAGTTGTATATTATGGGGGCTATTCGATGCTAATGCAGTACGCCACAGGATGTTTTTGTGCTGGGCAAGGGCAGTCAGGTCTGGAGTGAACCAAGGGCTATATCTGTTCCTGGTTCTACATTTTTTGAATGGGGCATGTTTATTTAAGATGTTGAGGAAAGCACTTTTAAAGAATAAACAGGCATCCTCTACTGACAGGATGAGGTCAATATCCTTCCAGTATACCCGGGCCAGGTCGATTAGAAAGGCCTGCTTGCTGAAGTGTTTTAGGGAGCGTTTGACAGTGATGAGGGTTAGTCGTTTGACCGCAGACCCATTACGGCCGCAGGCAATGAGGCAGTGATTGCTGAGATCTTGGCTGAAGACAGCAGAGGTTCCTTGATAATTTGTGTGAGATTGAAGGCATCAAATTTAGATTGTAGGATGGCCGGGGCGTTAAGCAGGTCCCAGTTTAGGTCACCTAACAGCACAAGCTCTGAAGATAGATGGGGGGCAACCAATTGACATATGGTGTCCATGGCATAGCTGGGGGCAGAAGGTGGTCTATAGCAAGCAGCAAAGGTGAGATACTTGTTTCTGGAAAGGTGAATTTTTTAAAGTAGAAGCTCAAATTGTTTGGGCACAGACCTGGATAGTAAGACAGAACTCTGCAGGCTATCTGTCATGACTTCTACCGAAGTCGTTGCCTCTCCTTGTTCGGGCGGTGCTCGGCGTTCGACATCACCGGTCTTCTAGCCATCATTGATCCATTTTTAATTTTCCATTGGTTGTTTCCCCTCATGTCTTTGTCAGAGATTGTTTATTGTCAGTGTAGTGTTTTTTGTATAGGTGCGCGACGGGTCTTCGTACCCATATTTGTTTATATTCATTTTTCTATTTAGTGTTATGGAGCATGTTACTTGGACATTTATTAAAAGACTCCATTTTACACTCCGTTTGACTCTCCTGCGCCTGACTTCCCTGCCACCTATACACATATATCTGACAGAATCTCTGACCAATATATATGAAGTCAGCAGGAGAAGACACTACGCTCATGGAGGTGGAGGAACGCGTTCGGGAACAAGCGGAGGATATTGACTGTTTAAGTTCCGTCATGGATCGCATTGTCCAGAATTTTGATCGCTGGGAGAGACAGGGAGTTTCTCCAGCACCACCACCACCACCACCACAACCGGAATCTCCCTTGAACGCTTTTCCCCCTCCGGAACCGAAGATCCATTTATCCCTACCCACGGGATACAACGGAGATACTGCTGGCTGCCAGGGTTTCCTCCTAAAGCTGAACTTGTATCTGGCCACGGTCTCCCCAGTACCATCTGACCGTGAGAAGAGTTACGCCCTCGTCTCATGCCTCACCGGGAAAGCCCTGGAATGGGCCAGCGCTGTGTGTAGAAAGGAGGATGCGGCGTTGGACCATTTTGAGGAGTTCACCCGCCAATTCCGGAGAGTATTTGACCATCCACCCGTCTCTTCGAGTTTCTTTTTTGTGAAAAAAAGGATGGCGGTTTACGCCCGTGCATTGATTATCGAGGTCTTAATAAAATCACAGTGAAATATAGTTACCCGCTACCTCTGATCAATACGGTTATTGAGTTAATGCACGGGGCACGTTTAAAAAAAATTGGATCTCAGGAGTGCGTACAATCTGGTGCGTATTAGGAAGGGTGATGAGTGGAAGACGGCATTTAGCACCACCTCAGGTTATTATGAATACCTTGTCATGCCATATGGGTTGATGAATGCTCCATCAGTTTTCCAATCATTTGTAGATGAGATCTTCAGGGACCTGCACGGGCAGGGTGTAGTGGTGTATATCGATGATATTCTGATATACTCTGCTACACACGCCCGAGCATGTGTCCCTGGTGCGCAGGGTGCTTGGTCGCCTGTTGGAGCATGATCTATATGTCAAGGCTGAGAAATGCTTGTTCTTCCAACAATCCATCTCCTTCCTAGGGCATCGGATTTCCACTTCAGGAGTGGAAATGGAGAGCGACCGCATTACAGCCGTGCATAATTGGCCGACTCCAACCACTGTAAAGGAGGTGCAGCGTTTTTGGGGTTTGCCAATTACTACCGGAGGTTTATCCTGGGTTTTGGTCAGGTGGCTGCTCCCATTACCTCACTGCTAAAGGGGGGCCCGGTGCGCTTGCAGTGGTCGGCTGAGGCTAACAACAGGGCTTTTGGGCACCTGAAGACTCTGTTTACCTCGGTGCCTGTGTTGGCTCATCCGGATCCCTCTTTGCCATTCATAGTGGAGGTGGACGCATCCGAAGCTGGGATAGGAGCAGTGCTCTCTCAGCGTTCGGGTACGCCACTGAAGCTTCGCCCCTGTTTTGTCTTTTTGAAGAAGCTCAGCCCGGCGGAGCGAAACTATGATGTGGGGAACCGAGAGCTGTTAGCTGTCATAAAAGCCTTGAAGGTGTGGAGGCATTGGCTTGAGGGGGCTAAACACCCTTTTCTCATCTGGACTGACCACCGCAATCTGGAGTACATCCGGCAGGTGAAGAGACTGAATCCTCGCCAGGCAAGGTGGGCCATGTTTTTCACTCGTTTTGTGTTTACTCTTTCTTACAGACCAGGCTCCCAGAACATCAAGGCAGACGCATTGTCTCGGCTGTATGACACAGAGGAGCGATCCATGGATCCCACTCCCATACTCCCTGCTTCGTGTCTGGTGGCGCCTGTAGTGTGGGAGCTGGACGCGGACATTGAGCGGGCGTCACGTGCAGAGCCCTCTCCCCCTGAGTGTCCAGCTGGTCGTCTGTACGTTCCGTCTACTGTCCGTGACCGATTGATCTATTGGGCTCACACGTCACCCTCCTCTGGTCATCCTGGGATAGGTCGGACGATGCGCTGTCTTGATGGGAGGTACTGGTGGCCCACTTTAGCTAAGGACGTAAGGATTTATGTTTCTTCCTGCTCGGTGTGCGCCCAGTGCAAGGCTGCTAGACACCTTCCCAGAGGTAAGCTACAACCTCTACCCATTCCTCAACGGCCGTGGTCACACCTGTCGGTGGATTTTTTGACTGATCTTCCACCTTCACAGGGTTACACTACGATCCTGGTCGTTGTGGATCGGTTTTCGAAGTCCTGTCGTCTCCTCCCTTTGCCCGGTCTCCCTACGGCCTTACAAACTGCAGAGGCCCTGTTTAGACACGTTTTCCGTCACTATGGGGTGCCTGAGGATAGAGTGTCTGATCGGGGTCCCCAGTTCACATCAAGGGTCTGGAAGGCGTTCATGGAGCGTCTGAGGATCTCGGTTAGTCTTACCTCAGGTTTTCACCCCGAGAGTAATGGGCAGGTGGAGAGAGTTAACCAGGATGTGGGTATGTTTCTGCGGTCTTATTGCCAGGATCGGCCGGGGGAGTGGGCGAAGTTCGTGCCCTGGGCAGAGATGGCTTAGGACTCGCTACGTCACTCCTCCACTAACCTTACTCCTTTTCAATGTGTATTAGGGTATTAGCCAGTTCTGGCTCCTTGGCATCAGAGCCAGACCGAGGCTCCTGCGGTGGACAATTGGTTTCGGCACGCTGAGGAAACCTGGGAGGCAGCCCATGTCCAACTTCAGTGTGCCATAAGGCGCCAGAAAATTGGCGCAGACCGTCGCCACAGTGAGGCCCCAGTGTTCGCACCAGGGGACAGGGTCTGGCTCTCGACCCGAAACCTGCACCTCCGCCTACTCTGCCGGAAGCTGGGTCCGCGGTTTGTGGGGCCGTTTAAAGTCCTGAGGAGAGTGAACGAGGTATGTTATAGGTTACAACTGCCCACTAATTACCGTATTAACCCCTCGTTCCATGTGTCTCTCCTCAGGCCGGTGGTGGCTGGCCCGCTCCAGGAGGCTTACGTGCGTGATGTTCCTCCGCCTCCTCTAGACATCGAGGGGGTCCCGGCGTACTCTGTTCGATCCATTTTGGATTTGAGACGTCGGGCGAGGGGCCTTCAGTACCTCGTGGACTGGGAGGGTTACGGGCCGGAGGAGAGATGCTGGGTTCCGGTGGAGGACGTGTTAGATGCTTTCATGTTATCAGAATTCCAACGTCTCAATCCGGATCGCCTGCCTCGCCCTCCGGGTCGTCCCCGAGGCCGGTGTTGACAGGGGGGTACTGTCACAACTTCTACCGAAGTCGTTGCCTCTCCTTGTTCAGGCGGTGCTCAGCGTTCGACGTCACTGGTCTTCTAGCCATCATTGATCCATTTTTCATTTTCTATTGGTTTTGTCTTGTCTTCCCACACACCTGTTTTCAATCCCATTCATTACCTGTTGTGTATTTAACCCTCTGTTTCCCCTCATGTCTTTGTCAGTGTAGTGTTTTTTGTATAGGTGCGCGACGGGTCTTCGTACCCTTATTTGTTTATATTCATTTTTCTATTTAGTGTTATGGAGCATGTTACTTGGACATTTATTAAAAGACTCCATTTTACACTCCGTTTGACTCTCCTGCGCCTGACTTCCCTGCCACCTATACACATATCTGACACTATCTCTGCAGTAGCTTGCAACTCTGCGCCAATTGGCAGTTATATCTTGTCAGAAAATGTTATAGTTGGGGATGGAAATGTCAGGGTTTTTGGTGGTCAGGATTCAGACATGGCTAGGACATCCGGATTGGCAGAGTGTGCTTAAGCAGTGAATAAAACAAACTTATGGTGGAGGCTTCTAATGTTAACATGCATGAAACCAAGGCTTTTACGGTTACAGAAATCAACAAATGAGACCACCTGGGGAATGGGAGTGGAGATAGGCACTGCAGGACCTGGATTAACCTCTATATCACCAGAGGAACAGAGGAGTAGGAGGATAAGGGTACTGCTAAAGGCTATACGAACTGGTCGTCTAGTACATTCAGAACAGTGAGTAAAAGGAGCAGGTTTCTGGGTATGATAGAATAGATTCAAGGCATAATGTACAGATAAAGGTATGGTAGGATGTGAATACAGTGGAGGTAAACCTAGGCATTGAGTAATGTTGAGAGAAATACTGTCTCTAGAAACATAATTTAAACCAGGTGAAGTCACCGCATGTGTGAGAGGTGGAACAGCAATGGACAAGGCATATTGACATTAGGGAGAGGCATGCATAACCGAGGGATAATAGGGGTCCAGGGAGTAGTTAGGCTGGCTGGAGACATGGCGATTCAGACAGATAACAGGCCGGGGCTAGCAAACTAGCAGAAGGGCATTAGAGGGACGTCGCGATGGAAGAAGTCTGTTGTAGGCTCCTATTGCGGTTACATGGGCAGACCAGTCATGATGGATTAGCAGAGCTCTGTGTAGTAAAGGGGTCCAGTCCAATTGGCAAAAAAGGTATAGTGGCCCAAGAAATTGGCCGATGGATCTCTTCAGCTGACAGAGCAATATGCTCTAGACAGCTAGCGGGCCGCGGCTAGCAGGCTAGCAGATGGGCATTCGGGGGACATCGTGACGGAGGAGCCTGTTGAAAAATCTAGTCCATGTAATTTGTAATTGATGAAAGTTAAATATTTCTCAGTATTTTAGAATGAGAAATCGTTCTATTTAAGAAATAAGAGGTAGGCCTACCTGTATGACAGACAAAATGAGGTTATAGGCTGCTATATACATAGATTTGGTCAATTCCTCCACCCACCATGCACTCTTTAAATAGCCTACCTCAGTGTCAGTGAAGGGCTGTTAAAGGTGCAATATACAGAAATAGCTTTGGCATTTCCTGGTCGCTAAAATTTGAATAGTTTGCCTAATTTCAGTTTATGTGACTTAACAACCAGTCTTTGTGTAAAGAATCATTGTACCATCTAAACTGCTGTGAAATATGTTTTCCACAACCAAAAATATTGTATTTTCAGCTGTTTGAAAATGGTATATAAAACCAGAGGTAAAAGAAGCAAAAACAAAACGTATGATCAGGAATCATAGAAATAGCACAGATTGAACAGATACCGCTTCTTAGACTTGATTTCAATGAGAATGACGTATGACAGATCTGTAACTCACATTATGACACATTGCAGCTTTAAGTTAAAACCAAGACTGGAATTGAAGGCCTATGAGAGGGTATATCATAGGACTTATATTTACTTTGGGATGGAAAACTGCACAGGCCTACCCCTTGAAAGCTTAAGATTTAGAAGAAAATAAAACAGATGTGATTATATAACGTGATCTATAACAGGGCTTTGGTCCGCGATGCTTTAGGCTAGAAACAAGATGTAAAATACCCAGGAAAGTTTGTTTTGTTTCTTTGAGAGAA
Organism: Oncorhynchus masou masou; assembly: GCF_036934945.1. NCBI lineage: Eukaryota > Metazoa > Chordata > Actinopteri > Salmoniformes > Salmonidae > Oncorhynchus > Oncorhynchus masou. The sequence goes on from NW_027015171.1 coordinate 191,024, forward strand.
ATAATCTAATTATGTCACTATCAATTGATTAAAATATTTACTTTCTATATAATACAAGATGTTTAAACCCAGACATCTATTAGGGAAACACTTATGACCTTCTCTCGTTGGGTTAAGCCACTGTTAGAAAAGTTTGGCATTGGAGAAATTTGATGAGATGAACACATAGGCATATTTCTCTGTCCATTCTTAACCTGTGATTCTGTAATTTGTGTGGTATTAAAAAAAGATTGTGCTAATATGTAAAATTATGTAAAATTGCATTACATTTTTATAAAATTGAATTTTTTCTCGAACCTTCAAATACGATGCTAGATTTATGCAAAACCTTTTTAAATATATATATATATTTTTTAAACTAGGCAAGTCAGTTAAGAACAAATTCTTATTTACAATGACGGCCTACCCCGGCCAAACCCAAGTCAATTGTTTACCGGCCTATGGGACTCCTAATCACAGCCGGTTGTGATAAAGCCTGGAATCAAACCAGGGTCTGTAGTGACTCCTCTAGCATTGAGATGCAGTGCCTTAGACAGCTGCGCCACTCGGGAGCCTTTTACTGTAAAGGACATCTTTCCACCCCTACTCTTGTCTACGGTGGTTTGCAAAGTAACAACCTTCTGGCCCGCAGCTCTGTGCTCTACCAAAATGAATCCTTACAGGACAAAGGACAGATCTGAAATTGCATCTCTAAGGCTCTGGTCTGTCCAAGAAGTGAGAATAAACGGTAGACATGTTCTCTGCTATCCACTTTGTTTTAATTATTGTTTTGGGTATGAAGGGGGTTCACTTCTTTTAAGCGTTCCGTGAGGGTTTAGGTAAAATATATTTTGCTGAAGGGAGGGCCATCCATTTTCATTTCAGAGGTCAGATTTTCTCCATGTAACCCTTCTTATAAATAACGTTCACTCCACAAGAATGGGAGTCAGGCGTTTGATATAATTTGTTGAACTTTACTGAAAGGATTATGGGGATACATAGATACATTGTTGTTCACTAAACATGTAGCTAACTAGTGCATAAATAAAACATGGAATGGAATACTGAGTGCCTCAGTATAATGAAAACATGGACTGGACTGGCAGTAATGTTCACTAGTAGGATACACTACAGTAGTTATCAGCATAATGAAAACATGGACTGGACTTTCAGTAATGTTCACTAGTAGGATACACTACAGTAGTTATCAGTATAATGAAAACATGGACTGGACTATCAGTAATGTTCACTAGTAGGATACACTACAGTAGCTTTTTCAGTATAATGAAAACATGGACTGGACTTGCAGTAATGTTCACTAGTAGGATACACTACAGTAGTTATCAGTATAATGAAAACATGGACTGGACCTTCTGTAATGTTCACTAGTAGGATACACTACAGTAGTTATCAGTATAATGAAAACATGGACTGGACTTTCAGTAATGTTCACTAGTAGGATACACTACAGTAGTTATCAGTATAATGAAAACATGGACTGGACTATCAGTAATGTTCACTAGTAGGATACACTACAGTAGTTATCAGTATAATGAAAACACGGACTGGACTGGCAGTATTGTTCACTAGTAGAATACACTACAGCAGCTTTTTCGGTATAATGAAAACATGGACTGACGACCAGTAATGTTCACTAGTAGGATACACTACAGTAGTTATCAGTATAATGAAAACATGGACTGGACTGGCAGTAATGTTCACTTGTAGGATACACTACAGTAGTTATCAGTATAATGAAAACATGGACTGGACTTGCAGTAATGTTCACTAGTAGGATACACTACAGTAGTTATCAGCATAATGAAAACATGGACTGGACTTTCAGTAATGTTCACTAGTAGGATACACTACAGTAGTTATCAGTATAATGAAAACATGGACTGGACTATCAGTAATGTTCACTAGTAGGATACACTACAGTAGCTTTTTCAGTATAATGAAAACATGGACTGGACTTGCAGTAATGTTCACTAGTAGGATACACTACAGTAGTTATCAGTATAATGAAAACATGGACTGGACCTTCTGTAATGTTCACTAGTAGGATACACTACAGTAGTTATCAGTATAATGAAAACATGGACTGGACTTTCAGTAATGTTCACTAGTAGGATACACTACAGTAGTTATCAGTATAATGAAAACATGGACTGGACTATCAGTAATGTTCACTAGTAGGATACACTACAGTAGTTATCAGTATAATGAAAACACGGACTGGACTGGCAGTATTGTTCACTAGTAGAATACACTACAGCAGCTTTTTCGGTATAATGAAAACATGGACTGGACGACCAGTAATGTTCACTAGTAGGATACACTACAGTAGTTATCAGTATAATGAAAACATGGACTGGACTGGCAGTAATGTTCACTTGTAGGATACACTACAGTAGTTATCAGTATAATGAAAACATGGACTGGACTTGCAGTAATGTTCACTAGTAGGATACACTACAGTAGTTATCAGTATAATGAAAACATGGACTGGACTACCAGTAATGTTCACTAGTAGGATACACTACAGTAGTTATCAGTATGATGAAAACATGGACTGGACCTCTGTAATGTTCACTAGTAGGATACACTACAGTAGTTATCAGTATAATGAAAATATGGACTGGATTAGAATGTTCCAATGTGGTTAGCCAAAAAGATGTCAAGATACGTCTCACATTCATCCTCCTGGGTTACTATCAAACAGATATGTTATATTTCTGGTTCCTCCATAACTTGTTTCCTGCTTGTAGCAGGGTGCGGTTACAGGAATCCTTTCTCTAACTATAAGTCACATAATTTCATCAGAAAATATGTCTGCCGTGAGGGTGTGTGATGTAGGATACCAGGGGTAACTAGCACCCCCTTCCCCTCCCCTATGAAAAATGTCTAATTGCACAAAACAGCAACTATTGGAATAAAAAAATGTACGTGGATGAAGGTCATGCTTAGGCTGGAATAAACTTTAAAGGGAAATAAACTGCTAGAGTTTACGCTTTTTTAGTTATTTTAGTAAATGTTGTTTTAAGAAAAAAGGCAGTTTTTTCTAAAGTGCCAGGGAGTGTGTTGCATGTCATGGTGTCCTAGGATGAAGATACACAACCAGCATTGTAAATAAATTTAGAATAGACTACTTGGAAACGTTCACCATCATGTGATTAAGTTTATCCTTTTTAATGAAAATATAGTTAACAATTGCCCTTAGTCTGCCTCCCTCCTATCACCATGGAGACACCTTCCTGAAAACCCCACTTTGCTTAAACCTGTTCTGCCAGTTCATGTCCTAACATATTAGAATGTTCCAATGTGGTTAGTCAATAAGATGACAAGATTGTTTACACATTCATCATCCTGGGTTACTAGAAACAGATATGTCATATTTCTGGTTTGTCCATAACTTGTTTCCTACTTGTAGCAGGGTGCGGTTACAGGAATGTTCTAACTATAAGTCATATGATTTCATGAGAAATGTTTTCTGCAGTGAGGGTGTGGAAAGCAAGTCAAGGTGTCGTTGGATGAATGTCAACAAGATGCATAACCAACCAGCATTGTCAAAATAACTATGTTTTAATTAAATCTGACAATACCAGTTCCTGCACTCAAACCCTATATCAGGGACCGCTTTAGACCCGGGTGTCACGTCTACTCTTTCCCTAATCTGTCGCTCACATCGCCTGTTTACTAACCACTGGTCCTGGCAACCCTCCATTATGTGCACCTGGCAACCCTAATTACGCATACCTGTGCCCCATCTGGACTGCATTACTTACTGATTACTCCCCTTTATCTAGCACTCCCTAGCATCACTCTTCAGGCAGTATTGTTTCTGTTTTCATGTCCAGAGGCTCTCGTTTTGTGTCATGCTATGTTCTTTATTGTTAAACTCACCCCCTGCTTCCTGTCTCTCAGCGTCATCGTTACACCGGGACAATAGCTTGGTGCAATCAATAGAACAAAACCAGCACCGTTTCAAGATTTTGAAAACCACTGCACTAAAATAAGAAAATGTTCAAATGAAGAGGTTGGCCTATTAGGATTATGTGCACAGCTATTAACCTCACATGTAGCTTTAGCAATTGATTAGGGGCCAGGCGTATTCAATGTTTACCCTACAAGGACTGGACTGCTGCTGGTTTTCTGTTCTACCTGATAATTGATGACAGCCACCTGGTGTCTCAGGTTTAAATCGGTCCCTGATTAGAGGGGAATCATTTTTAAAAAGCAGTGTAACTGGCTCTGGTCCAGATTTGAATGTGAGGCTGTTAGACTTACAACTATATTGAGAGAAAGATGGCGTTCCAGATTGTCTTTTTCTGCTTACGAACAGTATCACATCTCACAACGCCTGGTGAAGTATGTATCATGTCAGGAAACCCATTCATGTGACATATTATCATGTTGCGATCTTCTGAGACTCACAGCACAACTGCAAAAAAAAAAAAAGTACCTGGAACGCTGCCAGACAGTTTGCAAGTATGTAACAAAAATAACATTAACATCTGACAATTGTTTCATGTATGCTAAGAACAAATAAAACCCTTTTTGTAATGTTCCTTACAAATCTGTCATCATGCGAGATCTGGGCGATTAGATTTTTAACTGTTCAAATTACCTGAGAGGAATCACAATTGTTAGGACGTTGTGAGTCCTAAAGTCTTTCCCCGTTTGAATAAGAATCAGCCTACCTGCCAGTCATCAAACATATATTCACCTGACACTTTACTGTGGTGTAAAGTGCTTTTTGGTGGTATCTGTACTTTACCATTAATATTTTTGCCAACTTTTACTTTTATTTCACTACATTCCTAAAGAAAACAATGTACATTTTACTCCATAAATTCTCCCTGACACCCAAAAGTACTTGTTACATTTTGACAGGAAAATGGTCCAATTCACACACGTATCAAGAGAACATACCTGTTCATCCCTACTGCCTCTGATTTGGCGGACTCACTAAACACAAACGCTACGTTTGTAAATTATGTCTGAGTGTGCCCCTGGCTATCCGCCAATAAATAAATAAAATTAAATTGTGCCGTCTGGTTCGCTTAATAGAAGATATTTGAAATGGTTTACACTTGTACTTTTACTTTTGATATTTAAGTACATTTCAGCAATTCCATTTACTTTTAATTCACAAGTATATTTAAAACCAAATACTTTGACTTTTACTCTAGTAGTATTTTACTGGGTAACTTTCACTTTTACTTGAGTCATTTTCTATTAAGGTATCTTTACTTTAACTCAAGTATAACAATTGAGTACTAATTCTTTTATAAAACATGTTGACTTACCATTTTCCTGCTGCATTCAGAGTAGCCTAAGATGCTGTTCCAGAGGTGAGACGAGGAAGACAGACAGAAGGAGAGGGGAGGAGCATCTGCTTATACATCACATGGGACAACTTTACCAAAGATGATGACGCTTTCCCTGCGTGAGCTCACAGTTCCTCCATAATATCTGGCATGCTAACGCGAGAGTTTACTTATTGTCACGTTCTGCTCGCCCCACCCACACTGCCCCGACCAGGAAGAATTTGCCAGTGAGAAGTCTCACCCTGGGGCACCCCCTCCGCGTGGAGGGGCAATAAGTATTTCACTCGAGTGGCCCTGCTCCAATCCAAATAAATTAGGGAGTGGGGTCTCGCTTTCTCTACCGTCTCTGACTTTAGATATCCCTGTTTTTCTACAGTGAAAATACTATCCACAAGGCAGCCATGACAGCAGTTGTTTAACAGAGCAGTCAGCCTATTTCCTGTAGTCTCAAAATATTAAACATTTGGTTTAAGGTAATAAAGTGGATTTTCAGTGTCTACTTCAAATGGAGCACACTTCATTAATAACATGCATTAAATCATATGAAATATGTTGACTCACACACATAATTATATCTGAAACATGGCTCTTCAACCTCAGGAGGCTGAAGAAATTTGGCTGGTCACCAAAAACACTTACAAACTTTTACAGATGTACAATCGAGAGCATCCTGTTGGGCTGTATCACCGCCTGGTACGGCAACTGCTCTGCCCACAACCGTAAGGCTCTCCAGAGGGTAGAGAGGTCTGCACAACGTATCACTGGGGGCAAACTACCTGCCCTCCAGGACACCTACACCACCCAATGTCACAGGAAGGCGACAATGATCATCAAGGTTAACAACCACCCGAGCCACTGCCTGTTCACCCCGTTATCATCCAGAAGGTGAGGTCAGTACAGGTGCATCAAAGCAGGGACCGAGAGACTGTCAAACAGCCACCACTAACATTGAGTGGCTGCTGCCAACAATACTGACTCATCTCTAGCCACTTTAATAATGAAAAAATTGATGTAATATATGTATCACTAGACACTTTAAACAATGGCACTTTATATAATGTTTACATACCCTACATTACTCATCTCATATGTATATATATATACTGTACTCTATACTATCTACTGCATCTTGCCTATGCCGTTCGGCCATCGCTCATTCATATATTTTTATGTACATATTCTTATTCATTCCTTTACACTTGTGTGTATAAGGTAGTTGTTGAGACATTGTTAGGTTATATTACTTGTTAGATATTAATGCATGGTCAGAACTGAAGTACAAGCATTTCGCTACACATAACATCTGCTAACCATGTGTATGTGACAAATACATTTGATTCTGTTATTAACTGACGTGCCTGGTTAAATAAAGGTTAAATGATAAATAAAAAAGGAGTCCTCTATGACTGTAGCCTATTTTCAATTTCGCCGCAAATGCGTCATTCATGAAATATACTTAGCATGGCCAGAATCATATATACAGACTGACCACGCAGCATATTGGTCCGCCGATCCTTCTCGCCTCTTTTCTTCAGACGAAGAGGAGGAAAACCGTGACAATATATATTATATTATAAATTCAGGACAAACAACTTTCCGTCTGTTCATCTAAAACATTTTCAAAGAGACTCAATCTATTTTGCATAGCTCATATGATAAATAATTGATATCATAGACAAGTTTAGGCTACTTTGTATATGGTCAAATATGATTGATTAAAACAAACGCATATTATCCTAATCATTTTAACTAATGGCTGCAGGGGGTCAACCTCTCACGGCCCCTGCTCTCTCCTTTCCTTTCCTCCGGTCCAATGACCAAAGAAAGGGAAATACTCCCCGTATCAAAATATACTGGGCTGGTAATAATAATTCAAAAGCGCGGGATATCGATCCACTTGGCTGCTCATTCATTGCAGCTGCAGCGGAAGTGGTAGTAAGGCGGAGTTTGTCTTTTCAGACAAATGAAATGGTTCATATTGGGAACACTTTGTCTACCTTGTGCGCAGGGCTTCTGAAACAAGTGCACCTACCACCTACTGCGCAACACCAACAAACAAAAAAGGAGCGCAAGCATTTATAGTTGGCTTTTCTAAAGAAATGATTGGTGATCAACTAAGAATGCGGTGAAGATCGACCAGTTGATCAATTGGTGACCACTACTTTAAGGTATAGCGTGTTTTCTGGTAGGGAAACTGAGTCAGATGCATTTTTTTGGTACGGAAACTGATTCGGATGCATTTTTCTGGTAGGGAAACTGAGTCAGATGCATTTTTTTGGTACGGAAACTGATTCGGATGCATTTCTGGTAGGAAAAAGAATACATTGGATGCACTCTCGTGCACAAATAAAGATCACAGCTACAAAGCATTCCAAGCAAACAGTTTGAAGCACAACTATTCAATCTTCCTTAATCAAAATTATACCAAATCGTTTATTTAATTTTCGGCCTTATTTAAAATGACTTTGATATTGGGGTAAAGTGAGGCGAGTTTAACGGGGGTGCTGTTTAGCAAATGTTAAATTGTGAAAGCAAGCTGTGTTACAGTCATGAAATACAAACACAGTACACACACACACACAGCTTCACAACAAGATCTAAGTGAGCTTGAAATGTATTTTCTTTGTATTTCATTAGATATATTATCCATTTAAAAAAGTGTTCAATAGCTACATTTACTTGGTCTATCCCCACATTCTTTATCTTTTTAACTTTTGTAAGTAGCTATATGAGAGTGATTTTTGAAGACCCTGTGTAAAAACAACAATCACTGTAATAATGACTGGTAGACCTTTTTTGTGTGCCACTAGTAGATAATTAATCCAGTGTGATGACTATTGTATACTATAACATGCCCATATTATGCTTAAAACCATATGGGGCTACGGGTTCCCAAGTAGGAACCCCCACCCCCCCCCTTCAGCCCAAACGGTGGTGCAGGGAGAGCAAAAATGTTCTTAAAACTATTTAACCTCCACACATTAACACGTCCAATAGCTTAAATGAAAGATAAACACCTTGTTCATCTACCCAGCATGTCAGAATTTTAAAATGTTTTACAGCGAAAACATAGCACATATTTATGTTAAACCACCACTAGGAAAACATACAATATGTAGCCACATGGCTATGCAAAATAGCACAATCACAAACGCAGGATTAAAAGAAAAATAATTCACTAACCTTTTGAAAATCTTCATCAGATGACAGTAATAGCACATGTTACACAGTACATTTATGTTTTTTTCAATAATATGCAATTTATATCCATAAATCTCCATTTACATTGAGCCATGTTCAAAAAATGCAGCAGAAATGACCGGAGGAATTATAAATATCTCCGGCAGCTAACGCCAGATAACAGCAATAAACATCATAAACTTTGACTAAATATACATGTTCTACATATATTTAGAAAGATACACTTCTTCTTAATGCAAACGCTGTGTTACATTTATTTTTAACGTTACAGAATTCGTTCACTATTCAATAATCTGAGACGGCGCTCAGCCATTAGCATTATTTCTCTACTATGTTGGATTCGACAAAAATACAATTTTATAACATAAATATTCCCTTACCTTTGATGGTCTTCGACAAGAATGTCGTGGAAGGAGTTATACTTACCTAATATAACGTTTGGTTGCTGTTGGTGTGTCTTTGTATTAGCAAACGCTAACATCTTCAGGTGAATTACCCCAAAAAGGACTTCTGATCACGAAAAAAAATTGCGCATCAAAACTTCAAATTTACATATTATATGTCGACTAAACTGGTCAAACTAAGTGCAGAATCAAGCTTTAGGATGTTTTTAACGCAATACCCCAACATCAACATATGAAAATGGAGCGTTTCCAATGACATCAACCAATTAGCAGGTAATGCCTACTCATAATTGTCTAAAATTATATGACAATGTTATCTTCCTATGTTTTTTTTAGTACAAAATTGGGGAGAAAAAAGAAAAACAGAAATGTGCCATTTTCACAAATGTTGATGGAAATGATGAATATGAAGTTGAAACATTTTAATATTTCCAGATGTTTTGAATTGGATCAATAATCCATTGTCATTAACATTGTAAAGCGTAACATGTCCATGTTATGACAGCTACAAGACTGGAGCAACACTACATTTACATTACATTTAAGTCATTTAGCAACATCCAGAGCATGGCACATCACTAGTAGATCAATAATGCAGTGTGATTAACATGACACACCACTAGTAGATCAATAATACAGTGTTATTAACAGTCTGATATACCATGGCTGTCACCCAATCAGCATTCAGAGCCCGAACCACCCAGTTTATAATGGGCAATTAATTCCAGAGCTGGAACCAGCTAGTTTATAATAGCCAGTTGATCTCAGGCCTCATACCAAGGCAGAGATAGAAACACAATCATGTATTGATGAACAAAATATCAACAATTCATATTTTGCATATTAATATGGGCTGTAGGCAGCATTTACTTTTGAATTATTCAATAAACAATCAATCTTTCTGTTATATTTATCAAATCAAATTGTATGTCACATACACATGGTTAGCAGATGTTAATGCGAGTGTAGCGAAATGCTTGTGCTTCTAGTTCCGACAATGCAGTAATAACCAACGAGTAATCTAACTAACAATTCCAAAACTACTACCTTATACACACAAGTGTAAAGGGATAAAGAATATGTACATAAAGATATATGAATGAGTGATGGTACAGAGCAGCATAGGCAAGATGCAGTAGACGGTATCGAGTGCAGTATATACATATGAGATGAGTATGTAAACAAAGTGGCATAGTTTAAAGTGGCTAGTGATACATGTATTACATAAAGATGCAGTAGATGATATAGAGTACAGTATATACGTATGCATATGAGATGAATAATGTAGGGTATGTAAACATTATATTAAGTAGCATTGTTTAAAGTGGCAAGTGATATATTTTACATCAATTCCCATTATTAAAGTGGCTGGAGTTGAGTCAGTGTGTTGGCAGCAGCCACTCAATGTTAGTGGTGGCTGTTTAACAGTCTGATGGCCTTGAGATAGAAGCTGTTTTTCAGTCTCTCGGTCCCAGGTTTGATGCACCTATAACGGTGTTGTACTTATACACCTATAACGGTGTTGTACTTGTACACCTATAACGGTGTTGTACTTGTACACCTATAACGGTGTTGTACTTGTACACCTATAACGGTGTTGTACTTGTACACCTATAACGGTGTTGTACTTGTACACCTATAACGGTGTTGTACTTGTACACCTATAACGGTGGTGTTGTACTTGTACACCTATAACGGATGTATAAAGGGTGAAATAACAGCTCCGTCTGAAGGTTGCATTGCCAAATGCAAAAACATAACCCACTATGTCAATTCTCAAAAAGCTGTGCTTTATAAATAGTGACATAACGCATGCTAACTAATGCCTAATGTATGTAAGAACACAACACAAGAATGCAGGTCAAGTTACCTTTTGGGTGGCACAATTTTACATAATTGTGTAGTACACTGGATAACACATAGCAAGTTCACTGGACAACACATAGCAAGTACACTGGATAACACATAGCAAGTTCACTGGACAACACATAGCAAGTACACTGGACAACACATAGCAAGTACACTGGACAACACATAGCAAGTACACTGGACAACACATAGCAAGTACACTGGACAACACATAGCAAGTACACTGGACAACACATAGCAAGTACACTGGACAACACATAGCAAGTACACTGGACAACACAAAGCTCATTGCGTTCTTGCGTTGTAAACTTGCATAATTGGTCTTATGCTTTCCTTGCAGAGCCAACAGGTTCCATTGGCGCCTCCATTTGCTTTGATAAGGGGTCTCCAGCCCTCCTCTGGTCCCTGCATGAAGTCTCTGATGTCAACAACAGTTTGACATGATTGTCACACACACTCTTATGTCGCACATTGTTTTACTCTTTATGGATTGAAATACAATTGAAAATGAAATGAAGATCAACAATATAATAATTACCAGAGAATATTAATGTTCCTTGAATAGTTTAAAGTGGAATTGTCTACATGCACAGTATATCTTAACTTTTAACAATCTTTGCCATTCTCCCTGGCACCGTTTTGACAGTAGACTAAGGGTCACTTTCAATGACACGTTAACTATTTGATCAACAACAGTAAACAATTTACTAATTACAAAACACGTTAGAAACGCATTAGAAACAATAAATAAGATGAAATACCTATCATGAAAGTCAAGTTTTAGTAGTAAATCACTTTAACAATCAACTACATATAGTTCATGTTAATGTCAAATTATTTATCCATACAAACCTGAGAAGCCCACCTGATGTCATTTCCTCTTGACCGACTAGATGGACTTTCTATGCCAGTTCTCTGCTAACATTGACTGTAAACAGAGCTCTATAAACTGTGTTCCTTTAAAACAGGTTGGGTTCATGAGACAGTACCACCATAAATGTTATCTGTTTTTCTCCTCCACTATCCCTCTCTGCTTCCAGTCAATGGCTTTTTCCCTCTAGTTGGCGGCAGAGTGACCTTTGTGGACTTTGTGGAGATGATGGGTCAGAACTTAGATGATGGCAGAGACAGCAGACATGATAGGAGCAGTGGTGACCAGTCATTATGAGCCCCCATAACCTGCTATTCATTGGAGTGTCTGTGTGGTCCCAAATCTGGGATTTAGTGTCTCTTTTCCAAATTTAAAATGATAAACATTCAACATTGGCCATGCTGTCAATGAAGCAGGATTTGTGCTGCGCTCAAAAACAACTTAACTTGAAACTGCGAAAACTTGACTTCAGTGGGTTCAAGACAACTGGGAATTCCTGACAAAACGAGCTCCGACTGGGAAATACGTTTTGAACGTTCATCCAACTCGGAATTGTACATCGGGAACTCGGGCCTCTTTCTAGCACTAAGACTTGAAGATCACTGATGTCATCATGATTTGACCTTTTTTCCCCCCAGAGTTCCCAGTTGTCTTGAAAGAACCATAAATCCAGAGAATGCCAAACTTTGATAACAAAATTTGTCGATGAAAGACCACCGTGCCACTTTCCTGTTCAAGTGAGCACAACAGGGTGAGCACAGCACAACACAGCATGCTGATGCATAAATAATGTAATATGCCAGGGAGATATGTATACTGTAGCTAAGAAAGTAATACTAAGTGTATGTTGTGTAGTATGCTGTTAGTAGCCTATGTGCCTCACCCTAATAATTTGGTCTATTTACCCCTCTAATTTCGCCTACTGTTCTGACTTGGTGGTGCACATGTAGCCAATAACCTGTTTGAGAAATGTAATCATAAAATGTTGCTGTCATTGTCTGCTTATATGCCTCCTTTCTTTATCCTATGGTTCTGACTTGGTGTAGAGGGAGAACACTAAGAATGGCCCATGTTCTGAACTCTGTCGCTCTACATTTCAAAAGTGCTAAACAAATAGTTATATTGATTACGTCCATCCTAGCTCGCTCATTAATGTCTTATTCGAAATTACAGATCGCCTCTTATCCGCTTATTGTCCCCTCATGCCATAGTTTGTACATCTCAATTGTCATTAGAAACCACAATTGTTTAAGCAAGACAGCCGTATCAGCCATGTTTTTTAAAAGGCAGTAAATGAGGCTGAATGAACTGTTTCGCTGCCAGACAAGGCTCCGCTGGTAGCCAGGTGTAGCAGTGGTAAGATGGGACAGCTTTATGGAGGCCCTAACAGTTTGTGTGCACCGTTTGTCACCGTTATAGTGCAATTAATGTATTGTTTAGTGTTGTGCAGTGTCTTTGCTGGGATGCAGCCCACTTTTTTTTTGCCCCACCAAGATTTACCTGTTAATTTCCCCACTGGATAATATTTTTATTAACTTAAAATATATCTAGGAGGGAATGAAGTAAAATAAAGGCAATCTCAATGAAAAGTTTTTATTTAAAAAGTCCAATGATAAGTGGTATACATCGTTGTTAGTATGATGATAAGTAGATTAATCATAGGATATGATACATGGATTTTTCTACAATAAAATAATGTTTGGATTTTGAAATTAGATATATAAAAAGTATTTCAATGATAAATGTTGTACATTTGATGTTAAGTAGGTGATGAATCATTGGTTATGCATTTTTCTAAAGTAAAATAATGCAGATATTTTTTTATGAAATCAGATGAGTATACATTCTTTACATTTGACAAATCTCAGACAAATAAACAAACAATGGAATAATTAACTTATTCATTTCCGTCATGTAACATTTTAACATGCATGCAACTAAAGTAGCCCTTAATGCAACTTCCTTTCATAAGATGAGGACTAAGATGTTCTCTGCTTACAAACATACAAAAGCCTTAAACAAGTATGTATGTATCTGTTTCAGAGGCTTTTTGTAAAGGTGTAAAACAAAGCATCACATATAGAATCACATCTCTATGGATGTAAAACTAATGGACAATATTTACAATCACAGTATGTACAGTCTGCACTGATCTATGGATCCCTTTAGTCCATCACTGGGCTCGTCCTTCAAAGACTGTATGAATGATATACAAGACAAAACTAAATCAAACCAAAGATAATATACAATATCTAAGATCAAACAAACAAAATGACCTTTCTTTCATAATTAGTTACACTTCTCTTTTGTAGGTATATCCTTGTTTCATTAAATTCATCCCAATGAGCATAATCTTCATTTAATTTTAATCCAGCTGTTGATACAAATTATATGAATATATTTTTTCTAATGTTGAGATTTGTCTTCATACTCCAGTCCAAGTCAACTAGTAGTCAACAGTATGATTATAATCTCCACCCAGCACAGCCAGAAGAGGACTGGCCACACCTCAGAGCCTGGTTCCTCTCTAGGTTTCTTCCTAGGTTCCTGCCTTTCTAGGGAGTTTGTTCTAGCCACCGTGACTATACGTCTGCATTGCTTGCTGTTTGGGCTTTTAGGCTGGGTTTGTGTATAATTATCTGCTGATGTAAAAGAGCTTTATAAATACATTTGATTTAATATAATATCATTTTTTAATTAAATTTTTTTAATATAATATCGGAGTTAGACTGACAAAATCAATAGGAGACCCCAGCAGGTAATTCAACCAAAATAGTTTAGATAGCTGGCCGCTAAACAAACTTAGCAATCTAAAAATGTTTTGCGGACATGGGCTAAATGACTGACTGTCAATGACTTACATAACAAGAGAAAAACTGCTGATATAAAACCACATTTCTAAATTGCACCTTGTGTATTCTACTATTCTAACTGGTAACTTGGAACACTTAGAACCTGATGGGCAGGGATTCTGCTGTCCTAGTGACGGTAATAAGCTGCTTCCACCATTGGGATGACAGGACAAGTCCTTCAGCACGTTTCAAAGGCTCAGTTGGGGGTTTGGATCTGTTTTATATTCTGCTTTCAGCACCCATTATCCAGGAATAAATGTCCTTCTTGAAGGACCGTTCCAACCATTGTACTTAAAGCATTAACTGGTGAAAGCATCTGCAACCAAGCTGTTTGACACTTACAATTCATTTCTCCAATTTGACAGACTCCCACAAGCTTTCTGTCCACTTCTTCACTATGTCCCTCAAGGCCCACAGCATCAAAGTGCTTTGTTTTGTGTCACAGTTGGGCAGCAGAAGAGGAACAGCAAACTGACACATGGACATTTTCTGGACCATCTCCTGCTGCAGGAAACCATCTGAACACAGAAACAGGGCAGTAATCAGGTCCAGTGGATTAATTACATCGCTGTTATCAGAGTCAGTGTTCAGGTTGTCTACACCACAATAGGAAAACTCCTGGTCAGTGGTCAGACATTTCACACTCCTTGCATTCACATTTGTCATCATTAATGTCTTCAGGAAGGCCCCTGGAAGTGACTGCATAGTGGTAAGAGGTTCATCTGATGTAGTATCAGCATTTATCTCAAGGACAGTACTTAACGTCAGCTTGTTTTCATAATGATCTTCCAGTCCAGTCTTTGACAACAGCTCCATGAGACAGGATCCTAAGATAGAAATGAAAAGAGAACCATGATTACAAATCCTCCTCAACGTGTAGCAGAAACAGGTGTTTTACACTGTACTTTGGATGAAGTTAAAGCAAGCAGAGGCAGACCATCTGAGACACAGTGACTCACAGAAATGAAAGTGAGCGTGTGAATTCAGATACCTTATGAGCTGTGAATCCATTGAGCTCCTTAAATCCTAAGGGAGCTATTATGATATCAGAGGTAGGGTCATTTTACTGCCGTTTTAACACCAATGAAATATCCATTCAATGGAGAAATTGTCAGCAAACTGTTTATTGTAATAGAGCTATATCAGTATCTCTACATTACAGCATGGAATAAAGGTACAATAACAGGTTATCACGCCCTGGTCAAAATATATTATGTTAATCTTAATTTATTGGGTCAGGCCAGGGTGTGACATGGGTTTATTGTGGTGTGTTTCGTCTTGGGGTTTTGTGGGGTGTATAGTGTAGTCTATGGCTGCCTGAGGCGGTTCTCAATCAGTCAGGTGATTATCGTTGTCTCTGATTGGGAACCATATTTTGGCAGCCATATTCTTTGAGTGTTTCGTGGGTGATTGTTCCTGTCTCTGTGTCTTCACCAGATAGGACTGTTTAGGTTTTCACGTTCTGTTTGTTGTTTTTGTATTGTTCGTGATTTTTCAGTCTTTATTAAAGATGCACAAAACTAACCACGCTGCATTTTGGTCCGCCTCTCCTTCAACAGAAGAAAGCCGTTACAAGCAGCCAATGAAAATATACTGGAACTCATCACGGTTCTGGTTCCTTCGTCAACGCTGACCGCTAGCTCTGGGCTCTGGGCCACTCAATTCTGCAGCAACGCTGATACTGCTTCTCTTTTAGTCCCGGTTTCACCCTCAAGATCAGGGGCCATGATCCTCTGCTCTACAATGTTACATTTGACTGATTCTGAGATTGTGGAGCTACATGACTTCCTGCTGTACAGCTTTATGATCATGATGATGTCAGCCCCGAGGACCAGTAGCTGTTACATAGGTACAGTATCCTTCTATATCAAGATAACAGCTCATCCTGCCTCAGCAAAGCCACCCAGTGGTGCATCTATTGGTCACTAAATCCAGAGACCGAGGACCATGAAAAAAATGGCTATCTGGAGCTGAAAATATTTGCCATGGGTCACCAGATCCTTAAAAAGTTCTACACCCGTACCATCGAGAGCATCCTGACCAGTTGCATCACCACCTGGTATGGCAATTGCTTGGCATCTGACTCTAAGGTGCTAGAGGGTAATGCGAACAAAGACTCCAGTCACCCAGGTCATAGACTGTTCTTGCTTCTACCGCACGGCAAGCAGTACCAGAGCGCCATGTCTAGGTCCTAAAAGCTCCTTAACAGCTCCTACCCCCAAGCCATAAGACTGCTGAACAATTCATCAAATGGCCACCAGGACTAGTTGCATTGGCCCCCACCCCACCTTTGTTTTTACACTGCAGCTACTCATTGTTTATTATCTATGCATAGAAACTTTACACCTACCTACACGTACAAATTACCTCTACTAATATGTACCCCCGCACATTGACTCAGTACCGGTGCCCCCTGTATATAGCCTCATTGTTATTTTAGTGTGTTACTTTTTGTGATTTTTTTTATTTTAATTAGTAAATATATATTTTTTAAATATTTTAACTCTTTTCTTAAAATTGCATTGTTGGTTAAGGGCTTGTAAGTAAGCATTTCACGATATACGGCGCCATTGATTTGGTCTGAGCGGTTGGCTGTGAATACCCTCCCCAGCTATTAACTGATGCCATAGGTTCTGCTGACTACAGTGATGTCTGGTTAGAACATGATGTTGAGGACCATCACTACACACTTTGCTTGCCTAGTTTTTAAAAAATGCTGCTGCTATCTCTATGGCTCAAAACCAAAGTGGTTGCATTTTTATGAATCAATTTTGTCAATGTTGGCTGGGAGTCAGAGGCCCTATCCGAAATCCATATTGCCTACTACTTTCTAAGACAATGTGTACTACTAATCGTACTAGATACTATTTGGAAACGTACTGTTTACTAACAATGTATGCAGTAAGCAACAAATATAAACATACTCCCTCAAAAGTGTGCAGCGAAGTATAGCCGAAATGAGTATAACATCCTGGCATTTAAAGCATACTGGATTTTCCGCATTTCACATATAAAACGTTGCATTTTCGCATAGCTAAAATTCCTAATTTTAAGAACGCAAGTATGGGTATTCCGACACAACCCTGTAAAATTTTAACTCAATGACCTATGACCGCCTATCAAAGTTTGGAAGAAATACACTATGTACACAATACAATACACACGATTGTCTATTTTTCCTTTCTACATAAGTATGTCTTATTTTAGGTTAACTATATTAATACATCCGCTAAATATCTTAAATCTCAGCGTCTGGTAGCTGTGTGAAAGAGAACACTTTTCGTGGTATTCCTTGTGCGCACTCCGCCATTATGCCAGTGGGCCTAGTGGGGTACTAGATTTATTTTACTTGCCATGTATTAGAAAGAAGTTGAAAACTCGGGCCTTTATTAAAAGCAAGTTTCGTTGAGTTGAATAAGAATCGACTCCCAAAGAATCTTACACCTGACTTTAATTAATTCAAAACATTGAAATAACACGACACATCTGATACATGTTGGTATTGGCATATTGTCACGACTTCCGCCGAAGTTGGCTCTCCTGCCCATTCGGGTGGTGCTCGGCGGTCGTCGTCACCGTCCTATTAGCCACTACCGATCCCTTTTTCGTGTATCTGTTTATTTTGTCATTCGTTTTGTCTGTCGGTGTTTGCTGTTTATTATTCTCCGGTTAGTCTTTATCCTGGTTTGGATATATTCACCCTGTCTGTATTGGGGTTGACCGTTGTTTATTTTGTTCACCGGAGAATAAAACTTTATATTGCTATCTGCTCTCTGCGCCTGATTCCACCCACCTTGATTAGACGTGACACATACGCCGCAAACTCTATAAAGAAAATATTTATTGTCCATTAAAATTATTTGATAATGTGTGAATGTCTTCAGATCATGCTTATTAAATGCAGTGAAGATACAAACAAGCATAGATCAGAAAACATACAGTATTCAATTTGCATCATATTTTTGTCATTCCTGTGATAGTTGTAATCACTCCTTTGTTCCTCTAGGTGGAGACAGAGGACTTTGTAGAGCTGATGGGTCCTGAGACCTTAGCAGAGACAGTGGAAATGAAAGGAGTGAAGGGACGCTTTCAGAGGTACAGAGACCATAGGAAGTAGTTTGGGGGTGGTGATGGGGTGCTGCAATTATTTTTTTTGGGGGGGGGGGGTTAAACTGAACACAATAGGGCATTTAGTTATTTAAGAACAGTAATTTGTCATAAATTAATATTAATTTGTTGAGGTTGGTTGATACTTCTTCTAATGTGTGTAAATCAATGACAGATGGTAATGTTACAGACTCTCATTGTACACGGCATTCACCTTGTTTACTACTTCCCTCTCTCAGCCTCTTGAAACACCTCATTGGCGTAGTGGCTTGTTGTACTGCACTGTAACAGGAACAGGCAAGGCAGAGACACTAAGCAAGGTCAGAACATTGACTGATATACACAGTCTACAAAACCTTCGGAATACCTTCCTATATTGATTTTCAGGCCCCTTTTCCCTCAGAAAAGCATCAATTTGTTGGGGCATGGACTCTACAAGGTGTTGAAAGCGTTACACAGGGAAGCTGGCCCATGTTGACACAAACCGCTGTGCCTGACACTTACTACCATATCCTGTTCAATGGCACTTAAACATTTTGTCTTGCCCATTCACTCCCTGACTGAAACACATACAACAATCCAAGTCTCAATTGTCTCAAGGCTTAAAAATCCTTCTGTCTCCTCCCCTTCATTTACACTAATTGAAGTGGATTTAACAAGTGACGTCAATAAGGGATCATAGCTTTTACCTGGATTTACCTGGTCAGTCTATGGAAAGAGCAGGTAATTGTTAATGTTTTGTACTCTCTATAGATATCAAATAATGAAGTCAAACAACTTGTATTATGTACAGCAACCTCTTAAGGTTCGGACCCTTCAATTTTCACCTAAAATGACATTCCCAAATCTAATTGCCTGTAGCTCAGGACCTGAAGCAAGAATATGCATATTCTTGATACAATTTGAAAGGAAACACTTTGAAGTTTGTGGAAATGTGAAATTTGTGTAGAAGAATATAACACATTAGATCTGGTAGAAGATAATACAAAGAAAAAACATAAATTTTTTTGTCACATCTTCTAAATGCAAGAAAAGGGACATAATATTACTTAGTAGAACAAGCGCACTTTAGATGTTGGCCACTAGATGGAAGCAGTGTATGTGAAAAGTTTTAGAGATATCCAATGAACCATTGCATTACTGTTCAAAATGTTGTATCAGATCTGCCTATTGGTTTATTGATACATTTTCAAGTGCAAAACTGTGCACTCTCCTCAAACAATAGCATGGTATTCTTTCACTGTAATAGCTACTGTAAATTGGACAGTGCAGTTAGATTAACAATAATTTAAGCTTTCTGCCCATCTAAGATAAGTCTATGTCCTGGGAAATGTTCTTGTTACTTACAACCTCATGCTAATCACATTAGCGCACGTTAGCTCAAGCATCCCGAGGGTGGGACACCGATCCTGCAGAGGTTTTAACTAAGGATTCTCGTTGTATACTGTATCTATTTACTAGAGCTTCCATTGTCGTCCACTCTACTGCCCCACTGCCGTCACAACTTTCAACACCAAATCTATCCCTTTGACGCTCTCTTTCAAACGTTTCCACCCCCTCTCTCAGGATCCTCTCTTCCTCTCTTCATTCTCTCTCTCAGGATCCTCTCTCCTCTCTTCATTCTCTCTCTCAGGATCCTCTCTTCCATCTCTCTCTCAGGATCCTCTCTCCTCTCTTCATTCTCTCTCTCTGGATCCTCTCTTCCTCTCTTCAATCTCTCTCTCAGGATCCTCTCTCCTCTCTTCATTCTCTCTCTCTGGATCCTCTCTTCATTCTCTCTCAGGATCATCTCTCCTCTCTTCAATCTCTCTCTCAGGATCCTCTCTCCTCTCTTCAATCTCTCTCTCAGGATCCTCTCTTCCTCTCTTCAATCTCTCTCTCAGGATCCTCTCTCCTCTCTTCAATCTCTCTCTCAGGATCCTCTCTCCTCTCTTCAATCTCTCTCTCAGGATCCTCTCTCCTCTCTTCAATCTCTCTCTCAGGATCCTCTCTTCCAATCTCTCTTCAGGATCCTCTCTCTCTCTTCAGGATCTCTCTCAGGATCCTCCTCTCTTCAATCTCTCTCTCAGGATCCTCTCTCCTCTCTTCATTCTCTCTCTCTCAGGATCCTCTCTCCTCTCTTCATTCTCTCTCTCAGGATCCTCTCTCCTCTCTTCAATCTCTCTCTCTCAGGGTCCTCTCTTCCTCTCTTCATTCTCTCTCTCAGGATCCTCTCTCCTCTCTTCATTCTCTCTCTCAGGATCCTCTCTCCTCTCTTCATTCTCTCTCTCAGGATCCTCTCTCCTCTCTTCATTCTCTCTCAGGATCCTCTCTCCTCTCTTCAATCTCTCTCTCAGGATCCTCTCTCCTCTCTTCATCTCTCTCTCAGGATCCTCTCTTCCTCTCTTCATTCTCTCTCTCAGGATCCTCTCTCCTCTCTTCATTCTCTCTCTCAGGATCCTCTCTCCTCTCTTCATTCTCTCTCTCAGGATCCTCTCTCCTCTCTTCATTCTCTCTCTCAGGATCCTCTCTCCTCTCTTCAATCTCTCTCTCTGGATCCTCTCTCCTCTCTTCATTCTCTCTCTCAGGATCCTCTCTCCTCTCTTCATTCTCTCTCTCAGGATCCTCTCTCCTCTTCTTCCATCTCTCTCTCAGGATCCTCTCTCCTCTCTTCATTCTCTCTCTCAGGATCCTCTCTTCCTCTCTTCCATCTCTCTCTCAGGATCCTCTCTTCCATCTCTCTCTCAGGATCCTCTCTCCTCTCTTCCATCTCTCTCTCAGGATCCTCTCTTCCTCTCTTCCATCTCTCTCTCAGGATCCTCTCTCCTCTCTTCATCTCTCTCTCAGGATCCTCTCTTCCTCTCTTCATTCTCTCTCTCAGGATCCTCTCTCCTCTTCATTCTCTCTCTCATCTTCTCTCAGGATCCTCTCTCCTCTCTTCAATCTCTCTCTCAGGATCCTCTCTCCTCTCTTCATTCTCTCTCTCAGGATCCTCTCTCCTCTCTTCATTCTCTCTCTCAGGATCCTCTCCTCTCTTCTCTCAGGATCCTCTCTCCTCTCTTCTCTCTCTCAGGATCCTCTCTCCTCTCTTCATCTCTCTCTCAGGATCCTCTCTTCTCTCTTCCATCTCTCTCTCAGGATCCTCTCTCCTCTCTTCTCTTCTCTCTCTCAGGATCCTCTCTCCTCTCTTCAATCTCTCTCTCAGGATCCTCTCTCCTCTCTTCATTCTCTCTCTCAGGATCCTCTCCTCGTCTTCTTCATTCTCTCTCTCAGGATCCTCTCTCCTCTCTTCCATCTCTCTCTCAGGATCCTCTCTTCCTCTCTTCCATCTCTCTCTCAGGATCCTCTCTCCTCTCTTCATCTCTCTCAGGATCCTCTCTCCTCTCTTCATCTCTCTCTCAGGATCCTCTCTTCCTCTCTTCATCTCTCTCTCAGGATCCTCTCTCCTCTCTTCATCTCTCTCTCAGGATCCTCTCTCCTCTCTTCATTCTCTCTCTCAGGATCCTCTCTCCTCTCTTCATCTCTCTCTCAGGATCCTCTCTCCTCTCTTCATTCTCTCTCAGGATCCTCTCTCCTCTCTTCATTCTCTCTCTCAGGATCCTCTCTCCTCTCTTCATTCTCTCTCTCAGGATCCTCTCTTCCTCTCTTCATTCTCTCTCTCAGGATCCTCTCCTCCTCTCTTCATCTCTCTCTCAGGATCCTCTCTCCTCTCTTCATTCTCTCTCTCAGGATCCTCTCTCCTCTCTTCATTCTCTCTCTCAGGATCCTCTCTCCTCTCTTCATTCTCTCTCTCAGGATCCTCTCTCCTCTCTTCCATCTCTCTCTCAGGATCCTCTCTCTCTTCTCTCTCTCTCAGGATCTCTCTCTCAGGATCCTCTCTTCCTCTCTTCATTCTCTCTCTCAGGATCCTCTCTCCTCTCTTCATCTCTCTCTCAGGATCCTCTCTCCTCTCTTTCATCTCTCTCTCAGGATCCTCTCAGGATCCTCTCCTCTCTTCATTCTCTCTCTCAGGATCCTCTCTCCTCTCTTCATTCTCTCTCTCAGGATCCTCTCTCCTCTCTTCCATCTCTCTCTCAGGATCCTCTCTCCTCTCTTCATCTCTCTCTCAGGATCCTCTCCTCCTTCTTCATTCTCTCTCTCAGGATCCTCTCCTCTCTTCTTCATTCTCTCTCAGGATCCTCTCTCCTCTCTTCATTCTCTCTCTCAGGATCCTCTCCTCGTCTTCTTCATTCTCTCTCTCAGGATCATCTCATTGCTGTCTCTTCCTCCATTCATCATGACCTCTTGTTTATCTTCTCAGCAAATCCTCTGATCTTCATTCTTCATATCTCTCTCTGAGGATCCTGAAGAGCTGGATTACAATTATCACAATGTATATATACTTATCTCTCATCTAATGTGTTGGATCACGAGCTGAAATAAAAGATCCCAGAAATGTTCAAAAAACGTATCTCTCTAAATGTTGATGCACAAATTTGTTTTCATCCCTGTTCATTCTCCTCCAAGAGAATCCATCCACCTGACAGGTGTGGCATTCAAGAAGCTGATTAAACAGCATGATCATCTACACAGGTGACCTTCACTGTGGACAATAAAAGGCCACTCTAAAATTGCAGTTTTCTCACAACACAATGCCACTGATGTCTCAAGTTGATCTGTGCAATTGACATGCTGACTGCAATAATGTCCAGCAGAGCTGTTGCCACAGAATTTAATGTTAATTCCTCTAACATAACCCTTTCTCTAACGTTGTTTTAGAGAATTTGGCCTACATCCAATTTGCCTCACAACCGCAGACCAAGTGTGCCAGCCCAGGAACTCCATTTCTTCTCTCTCAGAGACCAGCCACCCGGGCAGCTGGTGAAACTGGGGAGTATTTCTGTCTGTAATTAAGCCCTTTTGTGGGGGAAAACATTCTCATTGGCTGGGCCTTGCTCTCCAGTGGGTGGGCCTGATTCCCAAGTGGCTGATTCATGCCCAGTCTCAGGGCCTCTCTTATTTATTTCAATTGACTGATTTCATATGAACTGTAACTCAGGGCTCACTGTTGAATTTATATTTTTGTTCAGCAGCATCTAAACTTTTCCCATCCAGCCACGTCTGCTCCCGCTCTTCCCTCCTGGCGCAAGATTCACACTCCTGCCATCCATCATACACATCATCACGCATCGTTATTGGACTCTCTTGAAACTGGGGAGTGTATTGACATGCTCTCTGATTCCTAACGTTGTTTTAGAGAATTTGGCAGTACATCCAATTTGCCTCACAACCGCAGACCAAGTGTAACCACGCCAGCCCAGGAACTCCTAATCCGGCTTCTTCATCCAGAGACCAGCCACCCGGGCAGCTGGTGAAACTGTATTTCTGTCTGTAATTAAGCCCTTTTGTGGGGAAAACAAATTCTCATTGGCTGGGCCTTGCTCTCCAGTGGGTGGGCCTGATTCCCAAGTGGGTGGTGCTATGCCCTCACCCATGGCTCCGCCACTGCCCAGTCATGTGAAATCCATAGATTTGGGCCTAATTTATTTATTTCAATTGACTGATTTCCTTATATGAACTGTAACTCAGGAAATTTGTTGAAATTGTTGCATGTTGAATTTATATTTTTGTTCAGTATATAGCATCTAAACTTTTCCCATCCACCTGCCACGCCTGCTCCCCTCTTCCCTTCCCCTGGCGCTTGAGGGCGCCAGATTACCCTGCATCACACGCTCCTGCCATCCATCATACACACCTGCCTTCCTCATCACTCGCATCAGCGTTATTGGACTCACCTGGACTCACTTATCTGCTGTTGATTTCCACCCCTATATTTGTCAGTTCCCCAGCTCTGTTCCCTGCTGATTCATTGATTGTTTTTTTGTCTTTGTTTTCTGTTTGCTGACGCTGTTCCTGTCTCGTTATATGTCCGTTATTTATTAAATGTTACTCCCCTCTCTTATATGTCCGTTATTTATTAAATGTTCCCCGTACCTGTCTCGTTATATGTCCGTTATTTATTAAATGTTACTCTCCCTACCTGCTTCGTTATATGTCCGTTATTTATTAAATGTTACTCCCCGTACCTGCTTCGTTATATGTCCGTTATTTATTAAATGTTACTCCCTACCTCTTCGTTATATGTCCGTTATTTATTAAATGTTACTCCCCGTCCTGCTTCGTTATATTCCGTTATTTATTAAATGTTACTCCCGTCTCTGGATGTCCGTTATTTATTAAATGTTACTCCCTCGTCTCTTCGTTATATGTCCGTTATTTATTAAATGTTACTCCCTACCCTGCTTCGTTATATGTCCGTTATTTATTAAATGTTACTCCCAGGATCCTCTCTCGTTATATGTCCGTTATTTATTAAATGTTACTCTCTCTTCGTTATATGTCCGTTATTTATTAAATGTTACTCCCCTCCTCTTATATGTCCGTTATTATTAAATGTTACTCTCTCAGGTTATTTATTAAATGTTCTCCTCATCTTCTTCGTTATTTATTAAATGTTCTCCCAGGATCCTCTTCGTTATATGTCCGTTATTTATTAAATGTTATCCCGTACCTGCTTCGTTATATGTCCGTTATTTATTAAATGTTACTCCCCTCTGCTTCAGTTATATGTCCGTTATTTATTAAATGTTACTCCCCCTGCTTCGTTATATGTCCGTTATTTATTAAATGTTACTCCCCCCTATGTCCTCTATATGTCCGTTATTTATTAAATGTTACTCCCCGTCATCGTTATATGTCCGTTATTTATTAAATGTTACTCCTCGTACCCGCTTCGTTATATGTCCGTTATTTATTAAATGTTACTCCCCGTCCTGCTTCGTTATATGTCCGTTATTTATTAAATGTTACTCTACTCCGCTTCGTGTCTCTCCAGCGACATCACCTCTCCTTCTGTCTTTCTGATGTAACAGTCACGAGATGCATTTGTTTCAAAATCTTTCCTCCCCAGGATGGTGGTTCCTGCTGCACTCTTTCCAACTCCAGTCTTCCCCACCAGAACAATCCAGACCTCATGTTCTGTTGGATTACAATGAAAATGTTGTTGCCTTTGACATGAGTATAACAATTTTTCTGTTAAATAGTTTTCCCTCCAAATTGAGTGGAACAAGGGAGGGTATCAGTTCCTGGTGTGACCAGAAAAGAGGATGTGTTTCTGTTAAATAGCTTCAGTAAAACATTTTGAAGTGAAACAGTTTTCCCCCAAAAAAAATTATATTGTGACATCACCACATGAGAACTGTGAGGACTCAAGGTCTGCTGCTGAACTGATGAAGATGATGCAGATCTCTTAGTAGTGCAGATGGTTGAATGAGGACCATGCTTTAACCCTGGTAGTAAAACAGAACCACTTGATCAGTTCAGGGTCAGATAATGACATGATGGTTTTAGAGTGCATTGATGGTGAGAAATTATCCACAACACCCGCTGTCAGTATAAACTTAACAATAGGAAGTGTATATCAAGACCAAATGTAATGATTTACAACAGAGATGTTTAATCTTAGAGTTAATGTTACTCATAACAGCTGTAGGTTTAAGTCCCATAAACATTAACAATAGGAAGTGTATATTCAGTTGGCAGATCTAAAGGTTAAGGTTATTAGGGATACAATTGGTTAAGAGTAGGTTTAATCTTAGAGTTAATGTTACTCATAGTGTTGTAGGTTTAGGGTTAAACAGTGTTATAGGATTAGGGTTACACAGTGTTGTAGGTTTAGGGTTACACAGTGTTGTAGGTTTAGGGTTACACAGTGTTGTAGGTTTAGGGTTACACAGTGTTGTAGGTTTAGGGTTACACAGTGTTATAGGATTAGGGTTAAACAGTGTTGTAGGTTTAGGGTTACACGGTGTTGTAGGTTTAGGGTTACACGGTGTTGTAGGTTTAGGGTTACACAGTGTTGTAGGTTTAGGGTTACACGGTGTTGTAGGTTTAGGGTTACACGGTGTTGTAGGTTTAGGGTTACACGGTGTTGTAGGTTTAGGGTTACAAGTGTTGTAGGTTTAGGGTTACACAGTGTTGTAGGTTTAGGGTTACACGGTGTTGTAGGTTTAGGGTTCACGGTGTTGTAGGTTTAGGGTTACAGTGTTGTAGGTTTAGGGTTACACGGTGTTGTAGGTTTAGGGTTACACAGTGTTGTAGGTTTAGGGTTACACAGTGTTGTAGTTTAGGGTTACACAGTGTTGTAGGTTTAGGGTTACACAGTGTTATAGGTTTAGGGTTACACGGTGTTATAGGTTTGGGTTACACGGTGTTGTAGGTTTAGGGTTTAGGGTCCTACAGTGTTATAGGATTAGGGTTACACAGTGTTGTAGGTTTAGGATTACACAGTGTTGTAGGTTTAGGGTACACAGTGTTATAGGTTTAGGGTTACACAGTGTTGTAGGTTTAGGGTTACACAGTGTTATAGGTTTGGGATTACACAGTGTTGTAGGTTTAGGTTTAGGGTTACACAGTGTTATAGGTTTGGGGTTACACAGTGTTATAGGTTTGGGGTTACACAGTGTTTGTAGGTTTACCTAGGGGTTCCACAGTGTTATAGGTTTAGGGTTACACAGTGTTGTAGGTTTAGGGTTACACAGTGTTGTAGGTTTAGGGTGAGGTTAACAGTGTTGTAGGTTTAGGGTTTAGTGTTGTAGGTTTGGGGTACACAGGTTTAGGGGTACAGTGTTTAGGTTTAGGGCACAGTGTTATAGGTTTGGGTTACACAGTGTTGTAGGTTTAGGGTTACACAGTGTTGTAGGTTTAATAGGTTTGGGGGTCCACAGTGTTATAGGTTTAGGGTTACACAGTGTTGTAGGTTTGGGGTTACACAGTGTTGTAGGTTTAGGGTTACACAGTGTTGTAGGTTTAGGGTTACACAGTGTTGTAGGTTTGGTTACACAGTGTTGTAGGTTTAGGGTTACACAGTGTTATAGGTTTAGGGTTACACAGTGTTGTAGGTTTAGGGTTACACAGTGTTGTAGGTTTAGGGTTACACAGTGTTGTAGGTTTAGGGTTACACAGTGTTGTAGGTTTAGGGTTACACAGTGTTGTAGGTTTAGGGTTACACAGTGTTATAGGTTTGGGATTACACAGTGTTGTAGTTTTAGGGTCCCACAGTGTTATAGGTTTAGGGTTACACCGTGTTATAGGTTTAGGGTTACACAGTGTTGTAGGTTTGGGGTTACACGGTATTGTAGGTTTAGGGTTACACGGTGTTGTAGGTTTAGGGTTACACGGTGTTGTAGGTTTAGGGTTACACAGTGTTGTAGGTTTAGGGTTACACAGTGTTATAGGTTTAGGGTTACACAGTGTTGTAGGTTTAGGGTTACACAGTGTTGTAGGTTTAGGGTTACACAGTGTTGTAGGTTTAGGGTTACACAGTGTTGTAGGTTTAGGGTTACACAGTGTTGTAGGTTTAGGGTTACACAGTGTTATAGGTTTGGGATTACACAGTGTTGTAGGTTTAGGGTTTTCCCACAGTGTTGTAGGTTTAGGGTTACACAGTGTTATAGGTTTGGGGTTACACAGTGTTGTAGGTTTAGGGTTACACAGTGTTGTAGGTTTAGGGTTACACAGTGTTGTAGGTTTAGGGTTACACAGTGTTATAGGTTTTTAGGTCCCACAGTGTTATAGGTTTGGGGTTACACAGTGTTTGTAGGTTTAGGGTTACACAGTGTTGTAGGTTTAGGGTTACACAGTGTTGTAGGTTTAGGGTTACACAGTGTTTAGGTTTAGGGTTACACGGTGTTGTAGGTTTAGGGTTACACAGTGTTGTAGGTTTAGGGTTACACAGTGTTATAGGTTTAGGGTTACACAGTGTTGTAGGTTTAGGGTTACACAGTGTTATAGGTTTAGGGTTACACGGTGTTGTAGGTTTAGGGTTACACAGTGTTGTAGGTTTAGGGTTACACAGTGTTATAGGTTTAGGGTTACACAGTGTTGTAGGTTTAGGGTTACACAGTGTTGTAGGTTTAGGGTTACAAGTGTTGTAGGTTTAGGGTTACACAGTGTTGTAGGTTTAGGGTTACACAGTGTTATAGGTTTAGGGTTACACAGTGTTGTAGTAGGTTTAGGGTCCACAGTGTTATAGGTTTAGGGTTACACAGTGTTATAGGTTTAGGGTTACACAGTGTTGTAGGTTTAGGGTTACACAGTGTTATAGGTTTAGGGTTACACGGTGTTGTAGGTTTAGGGTCCCACAGTGTTGTAGGTTTAGGGTTACACAGTGTTGTAGGTTTAGGGTTACACAGTGTTGTAGGTTTAGGGTTACACAGTGTTGTAGGTTTAGGGTTACACAGTGTTATAGGTTTAGGGTTACACAGTGTTGTAGGTTTAGGGTTACACGGTGTTGTAGGTTTAGGGTTACACAGTGTTGTAGGTTTAGGGTTACAGTGTTGTAGGTTTAGGGTTACACAGTGTTATAGGTTTAGGGTCCCACAGTGTTATAGGATTAGGGTTACACAGTGTTGTAGGTTTAGGGTTACACAGTGTTGTAGGTTTAGGGTTTAGGGTCCCACAGTGTTATAGGTTTAGGGTTACACCGTGTTATAGGTGTAGGGTTACACAGTGTTGTAGGTTTAGGGTTACACAGTGTTGTAGGTTTAGGGTTACACAGTGTTGTAGGTTTAGGGTTTAAAGTGTTGTAGGTTTAGGGTTACACAGTGTTATAGGTTTAGGGTTACACAGTGTTGTAGGTTTAGGGTTACACAGTGTTGTAGGTTTAGGGTTTAACAGTGTTGTAGGTTTAGGGTTACCCACAGTGTTGTAGGTTTAGGGTTACGGTATTTAGGTTTAGGGTTACACAGTGTTGTAGGTTGTAGGTTTAGGTTACACAGTGTTGTAGGTTTAGGGTTACACAGTGTTGTAGGTTTAGGGTTACACAGTGTTATAGGTTTAGGGTTACACAGTGTTATAGGTTTAGGTTACACGGTGTTGTAGGTTTAGGGTCCCACAGTGTTATAGGATTAGGGTTACACAGTGTTGTAGGTTTAGGGTTACACAGTGTTGTAGGTTTAGGGTTACACAGTGTTGTAGGTTTAGGGTTACACAGTGTTGTAGGTTTAGGGTTACACAGTGTTGTAGGTTTAGGGTTTACACAGTGTTGTAGGTTTGGGGTTACACAGTGTTATAGGTTTAGGGTTACACAGTGTTGTAGGTTTAGGGTTACACAGTGTTGTAGGTTTAGGGTTACACAGTGTTGTAGGTTTAGGGTTACACAGTGTTGTAGGTTTAGGGTTACACAGTGTTATAGGTTTGGGATTACACAGTGTTGTAGGTTTAGGGTTACACAGTGTTGTAGGTTTAGGGTTTAGGGTTTAGGGTCCCACAGTGTTATAGGTTTGGGGTTACACAGTGTTATAGGTTTGGGGTTACACAGTGTTGTAGGTTTAGGGTTACACAGTGTTGTAGGTTTAGGGTTACACAGTGTTGTAGGTTTAGGGTCTTTCTAGGATGTACACAGTGTTGTAGGTTTGGGGTTACAGTGTATTGATAGGGTTACACAGTGTTGTAGGTTTAGGGTTACACAGTGTTATAGGTTTAGGGTTACACAGTGTTATAGGTTTGGGATTACACAGTGTTGTAGGTTTAGGGTTACACGGTGTTGTAGGTTTAGGGTTACACAGTGTTGTAGGTTTAGGGTTTAGGGTCCCACAGTGTTATAGGTTTGGGGTTACACAGTGTTATAGGTTTAGGGTTACACAGTGTTGTAGGTTTAGGGTTACACAGTGTTGTAGGTTTAGGGTTACACGGTGTTATAGGTTTAGGGTTACACAGTGTTGTAGGTTTGGGGTTACACGGTATTGTAGGTTTAGGGTTACACAGTGTTATAGGTTTAGGGTTACACAGTGTTGTAGGTTTAGGGGTTACACAGTGTTGTAGGTTTAGGGTCCCACAGTGTTATAGGATTAGGGTTACACAGTGTTGTAGGTTTAGGGTTACACAGTGTTGTAGGTTTAGGGTTTAGGGTTACACCGTGTTATAGGTGTAGGGTTACACAGTGTTGTAGGTTTGGGGTTACACGGTATTGTAGGTTTAGGGTTACACGGTGTTGTAGGTTTAGGGTTACACGGTTTTGTAGGTTTAGGGTTACACAGTGTTGTAGGTTTAGGGTTACACAGTGTTATAGGTTTAGGGTTACACGGTGTTGTAGGTTTAGGGTCCCACAGTGTTATAGGTTTAGGGTTACACAGTGTTGTAGGTTTAGGGTTACACAGTGTTGTAGGTTTAGGGTTACACAGTGTTATAGGTTTGGGGTTACACAGTGTTGTAGGTTTAGGGTTACACAGTGTTGTAGGTTTAGGGTTACACAGTGTTATAGGTTTAGGGTTACACAGTGTTGTAGGTTTAGGGTTACACAGTGTTGTAGGTTTAGGGTTACACAGTGTTGTAGGTTTAGGGTTACACGGTGTTATAGGTTTAGGGTTACACAGTGTTGTAGGTTTGGGGTTACACGGTATTGTAGGTTTAGGGTTACACAGTGTTGTAGGTTTAGGTTTACACAGTGTTATAGGTTTAGGGTTACACAGTGTTGTAGGTTTAGGGTTACACAGTGTTGTAGGTTTATACAGTGTTATAGGTTTAGGGTTACACAGTGTTGTAGGTTTAGGGTTACACAGTGTTGTAGGTTTAGGGTTACACAGTGTTATAGGTTTAGGGTTACACAGTGTTGTAGGTTTAGGGTTACACAGTGTTGTAGGTTTAGGGTTACACAGTGTTATAGGTTTAGGGTTACACAGTGTTGTAGGTTTAGGTTTTAGGGTTACACAGTGTTATAGGTTTGGGGTTACACAGTGTAGGTTTAGGGTTACACAGTGTTGTAGGTTTAGGGTTACACGGTGTTGTAGGTTTAAGGTTACACAGTGTTGTAGGTTTAGGGTTACACAGTGTTGTAGGTTTAGGGTTACACAGTGTTGTAGGTTTAGGGTTACACAGTGTTGTAGGTTTAGGGTTACACAGTGTTGTAGGTTTAGGGTTACACAGTGTTGTAGGTTTAGGGTTACACAGTGTTGTAGGTTTAGGGTTACACAGTGTTGTAGGTTTAGGGTTACACAGTGTTATAGGTTTAGGGTTACACAGTGTTGTACACAGTGTTGTAGGTTTAGGGTTACACAGTGTTGTAGGTTTAGGGTTACACAATGTTGTAGGTTTAGTAGGTTACACAGTGTTATAGGTTTGGGATTACATGGTGTTGTAGGTTTAGGGTTACACAGTGTTGTAGGTTTAGGGTTACACAGTGTTGTAGGTTTAGGTTTAGGGTTACATGGTGTTGTAGGTTTAGGGGTTACACGGTGTTGTAGGTTTAGGGTACATGGTTTTGTAGGTTTAGGGTTTTGTAGGTGTTGTAGGTTTAGGGGTACATGGTGTTGTAGGTTTAGGGTTTGTGCCGTAGGTTTAGGGTTACACGGTGTTGTAGGTTTAGGGTTACACAGTGTTGTAGGTTTAGGGGTTACACGGTGTTGTAGGTTTAGGGTTACACGGTGTTGTAGGTTTAGGGGTACATGGTGTTGTAGGATTAGGGTTACACAGTGTTATAGGTTAAGGGTTACACACAGTTTTATAGGTCAGGTGATGCAATCACAAGTGGCAGTCTTTGGAACTCGCACCAATCACATTAGTTCTGCCCTAATCAGATTGAATAACGAAACATGTGATGGGAGACTAGTGATTCATTAACCATCTGACCCATTTCAGTTGAGAGAAAGGTAACGTTCCAGGTCATCTGTTTTTGCAGTCTTGTTGAGCACATTATCTGATGTCACAACACCTGGAGAAGAGTTTTCAGCAACCCCATTCATGTGATGTACGTGGCTAAATAACAGATGGCAAGTTACATTTCAAGCACATGATCTCAAAATAGACTTGTTTAAAGCCCTCTGCTTTACACCTCTGAAGCCCTCCCATAGTCATGGTATATTTTCAAAGAACGATACAGTGCA
Source organism: Oncorhynchus masou masou (assembly GCF_036934945.1). Taxonomy (NCBI): domain Eukaryota; kingdom Metazoa; phylum Chordata; class Actinopteri; order Salmoniformes; family Salmonidae; genus Oncorhynchus; species Oncorhynchus masou. The sequence continues at coordinate 223,538 of NW_027015171.1, forward strand.
GAGGAGGCTGGTGGGATGAGATATAGGAGGATGGGCTCATTGTAATTGCTGGAATGGAATAAATGGAATGGAGTCAAACATGTGGTTTCCATACGTTTGATATGTTTCATACCGTTCCATTTAAACCATTCTAGCCATTACAATGAGTCCATCCTCCCATAGCTCCTACCACCAGCCTCCTCTGGTACAGTGTCATTGAATATCCTTTACTGAATCAAAGTGTATCGATGTGAACAATCCCTCTGTAAATATTGATTTAGACGTTTCCTTTCTGCATTTCTTTCTACTGTTTATGTTGATATTTTTACTGGGGAAAAGGTAGATATTCATAACTATATAGCCTCTATAGCTCATGAAGCATTGTGGGAATACATTGATACACTGTTGTTCACTCACTCTGTAGACCAACTAGTGCATAAATAAAACATGGAATGGAACATAGTGCATCAGTTATCAGTATAATGAAAACATGGACTGGACCTCTGTAATGTTCACTACTAGGTTACACTACAGTAGTTATCAGTATAATGAAAACATGGACTGGACTATCAGTAATGTTCACTAGTAGGTTACACTACAGTAGTTATCAGTATAATGAAAACATGGACTGGTAATGTTCACTAGTAGGATACACTACAGTAATGTTCATGGACTGGACGACCAGTAATGTTCACTAGTAGGTTACACTACAGTAGTTATCAGTATAATGAAAACATGGACTGGACCTCTGTAATGTTCACTAGTAGGTTACACTACAGTAGTTATCAGTATAATGAAAACATGGACTGGACCTAGTAGGTTCTGTAATGTTCACTAGTAGGTTACACTACAGTAGTTATCAGTATAATGAAAACATGGACTGGACCTCTGTAATGTACTAGTAGGTACACTACAGTAGTTATCAGTATAATGAAAACATGGACTGGACTACCAGTAATGTTCACTAGTTGGCTACACTACAGTAGTTATCAGTATAATGAAAACATGGACTGGACCTCTGTAATGTTCACTAGTAGAATACACTACAGTAGTTATCAGTATAATGAAAACATGGACTGGTAGACCAGTAACGTTCACTAGTAGGTTACACTACAGTAGTTATCAGTATAATGAAAACATGGACTGGACTATCAGTAATGTTCACTAGTAGGTTACACTACAGTAGTTATCAGTATAATGAAAACATGGACTGGACCTTCTGTAATGTTCACTAGTAGGTTACACTACAGTAGTTATCAGTATAATGAAAACATGGACTGGACGACCAGTAATGTTCACTAGTAGGTTACACTACAGTAGTTATCAGTATAATGAAAACATGGACTGGACCTCTGTAATGTTCACTAGTAGGTTACACTACAGTAGTTATCAGTATAATGAAAACATGGACTGGACTATCAGTAATGTTCACTAGTAGGTTACACTACAGTAGTTATCAGTATAATGAAAACATGGACTGGACCTTCTGTAATGTTCACTAGTAGGTTACACTACAGTAGTTATCAGTATAATGAAAACATGGACTGGACCTCTGTAATGTTCACTAGTAGGTTACACTACAGTAGTTATCAGTATAATGAAAACATGGACTGGAGTAATGTTCACTAGTAGAATACACTACAGTAGTTATCAGTATAATGAAAACATGGACTGGACCTTCTGTAATGTTCACTAGTAGGTTACACTACAGTAGTTATCAGTTAATGAAAACATGGACTGGACTATCAGTAATGTTACTACAGTAGTTATCAGTATACTACAGTAGTTATCAGTATAATGACATGGACTGGACGACCAGTAATGTTCACTAGTAGGATACACTACAGTAGTTATCAGTATAATGAAAACATGGACTGGACTACCAGTAATGTTCACAGTAGTTATCAGTATAATGGTATGTTCACTACAGTAGTTATCAGTATAATGAAAACATGGACTGGAGACCAGTAATGTTCACTAGTAGGTTACACTACAGTAGTTATCAGTATAATGAAAACATGGACTGGACCTCTGTAATGTTCACTAGTTACACTACAGTAGTTATCAGTATAATGAAAACATGGACTGGACTACCAGTAATGTTCACTAGTTGGCTACACTACAGTAGTTATCAGTATAATGAAAACATGGACTGGACCTCTGTAATGTTCACTAGTAGGCTACACTACAGTAGTTATCAGTATAATGAAAACATGGACTGGACTACCAGTAATGTTCACTAGTTGGCTACACTACAGTAGTTATCAGTATAATGAAAACATGGACTTTTGTAATGTTCACTAGTAGCTACACTACAGTAGTTATCAGTATAATGAAAACATGGACTGGACTACCAGTAATGTTCACTAGTTGGCTACACTACAGTAGTTATCAGTATAATGAAAACATGGACTGGACCTCTGTAATGTTCACTAGTAGAATACACTACAGTAGTTATCAGTATAATGAAAACATGGACTGGTAGACCAGTAACGTTCACTAGTAGGTTACACTACAGTAGTTATCAGTATAATGAAAACATGGACTGGACCTCTGTAATGTTCACTAGTAGGTTACACTACAGTAGTTATCAGTATAATGAAAACATGGACTGGACTATCAGTAATGTTCACTAGTAGGTTACACTACAGTAGTTATCAGTATAATGAAAACATGGACTGGTCCTCTGTAATGTTCACTAGTAGGTTACACTACAGTAGTTATCAGTATAATGAAAACATGGACTGGACTATCAGTAATGTTCACTAGTAGGTTACACTACAGTAGTTATCAGTATAATGAAAACATGGACTGGTCTGTAATGTTCACTAGTAGGTTACACTACAGTAGTTATCAGTATAATGAAAACATGGACTGGACTATCAGTAATGTTCACTAGTAGGTTACACTACAGTAGTTATCAGTATAATGAAAACATGGACTGGACCTTCTGTAATGTTCACTAGTAGGTTACACTACAGTAGTTATCAGTATAATGAAAACATGGACTGGACAGTAGTTATCAGTTGAAAATCAGTATAATGAAAACATGGACTGGACCACCAGTAATGTTCACTAGTTGGCTACACTACAGTAGTTATCAGTATAATGAAAACATGGACTGGACTACCAGTAATGTTCACTAGTTGGCTACACTACAGTAGTTATCAGTATAATGAAAACATGGACTGGACCTCTGTAATGTTCACTAGTTAGAATACACTACAGTAGTTATCAGTATAATGAAAACATGGACTGGACTAGACCAGTAATGTTCACTAGTAGGTTACACTACAGTAGTTATCAGTATAATGAAAACATGGACTGGACCTCTGTAATGTTCACTAGTAGGTTACACTACAGTAGTTATCAGTATAATGAAAACATGGACTGGAGACCAGTAATGTTCACTAGTAGGATACACTACAGTAGTTATCAGTATAATGAAAACATGGACTGGACTATCAGTAATGTTCACTAGTAGGATACACTACAGTAGTTATCAGTATAATGAAAACATGGACTGGACTACCAGTAATGTTCACTAGTAGGTTACACTACAGTAGTTATCAGTATAATGAAAACATGGACTGGACCTCTGTAATGTTCACTAGTAGAATACACTACAGTAGTTATCAGTATAATGAAAACATGGACTGCTAGACCAGTAATGTTCACTAGTAGGATACACTACAGTAGTTATCAGTATAATGAAAACATGGACTGGACGACCAGTAATGTTCACTAGTAGGTTACACTACAGTAGTTATCAGTATAATGAAAACATGGACTGGACTATCAGTAATGTTCACTAGTAGTTTACACTACAGTAGTTATCAGTATAATGAAAACATGGACTGGACCTCTGTAATGTTCACTAGTAGGTTACACTACAGTAGTTATCAGTATAATGAAAACATGGACTGGTAGACCAGTAATGTTCACTAGTAGGATACACTACAGTAGTTATCAGTATAATGAAAACATGGACTGGTAGACCAGTAATGTTCACTAGTAGGTTACACTACAGTAGTTATCAGTATAATGAAAACATGGACTGGACCTCTGTAATGTTCACTAGTAGGATACACTACAGTAGTTATCAGTATAATGAAAACATGGACTGGACTACCAGTAATGTTCACTAGTAGGATACACTACAGTAGTTATCAGTATAATCTGGACTGGAAATGTAAGGTCAGTAGTGTTCACTAGTTGGTACAACACAGTAATTATAATGTAATGCAAATGAAGGTATGTCCAACACTGCAATATCTGATAATTAATCTGACTGTATTAGTCCAGTGTGATAAATCAGTTGATTTAGATGGACTACTTGTAAAGGTGCACCATCATCATGTAATTTAGTTGACCATTTTCATGTCAGTAGTTTCTAATTAAATTCTTGTCACCAACTGTAGAGTTTAATTAGTTTCAGACAGTCTATAGACTGTAGTATTCACCACTCCACCATTTTAGGCCATATGTATCTGACGGAGAACCGGGATTCATTAAACCTCACAAGTAGCCTAGTAATTCATAAACACCTGACCCATTTTATTCAGAAAAAGTGACGTTTCAGATCTTGTTTTTGCAGTGACGCTACGAACTTATCAGATCTCACAGCGCCTGGAGAAGTATTCATCACGTCAGGAAACCCATTCATGTGACATAGCAATCTTGGTAACGCTTCATTTCAACGGATTCTAATTGCAGTGTAATTATATATGAGATGACACTAACAAGTATTGTCATTAATTGTAATAATTCATAGTTACACTGTAATAACAACATGCAACTGGTTGTAATTGCAGTCTGTAAGTCCAGGGATGTAACAGTGAATGGCTCTTACAGGGCTGTTACGGTGACCGTATTACAGCCGCACCGGCAGTCACGAGTCAGGAAGACAGTCAAATCCCACCTGACAATTTAGTCACGGTAATTAGGCTTCTCCAAGCTCTGATGCTGCTGATGGTCATTAGTAGCCTACCAAACCTGATAATGGCCTGGTACTCAGCACTCTATTGTCCCTCTAATCACTCTGACATCAAGGCAAATGTTATAAAAAATCTAAGAAAAAAACACTTGATGAGAGCCCAAGAGCTCATGTTGCTCAACATTTCTATAGGCTCTGAAATTGCATGAGAAAACAGTGATATTAAACAGAGGAGGATCCCATCAGGTTTCTATAGGCTAGGCTTACTATATTTATTTCTCAACTTGCCTAATATTAAGTGTAACAGTATAACTTCCGTCACACTCCTCACCCCAACCTGGGCTTTGAACCAGGGACCCTCTGCACACCTCAACTCCCTCGAAGCATAACCCTCGAAGCTCGTTACCCATCGCTCCACAAAAGCCGCAGCCGCGGCCCTTGCAGAGCAAGGGTAACCACTACTTCAAGGTCTCAAAGTGAGTGACGTCACCGATTGAAACGCTATTAGCGCGCACCACCGCTAACGAGCTAGCCATTTCACATCGGTTACATAAGTTGGGAAAAGAGTCCTCCAATCGCTATTTCAGTGCATAGACGACATGTATTGTTTTCCCCCCGCCCCTGTTTGAGACAGTTTTCAGCTGTGCTAACATAAGGGTTTTCTAATGATCAATTAGCCTTTTAAAATGATAAACTTGGATTAGCTAACACACCGTGCCATTGGAACACAGGAGTGATGGTTGCTGATAATGGGCCTCTGTATGCCTGTGTAGATATTCCATTAAATATCAGGCGTTTCCAGCTACAATAGTCATTTACAACATTAACAATGTCTACACTGTATTTCTGATCAATTCAATGTTATTTCAATGAAAAAAAAGGTGTTTTTCTTAAAATGTTTAAATAAATGTCCCCAAATGACCCCAAACTTTTGAAGGGTAGTGTGTGTATGTAATTATGTATGTATGTATATATATGTATGTATACATATATATGTATGTATATATATGTATACAGTGCCTTGCGAAAGTATTTGGCCCCCTTGAACTTTGCGACCTTTTGCCACATTTCAGGCTTCAAACATAAAGATATAAAACTGTATTTTTTTGTGAAGAATCAACAACAAGTAGGACACAATCATGAAGTGGAACGACATTTATTGGATATTTCAAACTTTTTTAACAAATCAAAAACTGAAAAATTGGGCGTGCAAAATAAAATTATTCACGCCCAATTTTTCTGTTTTTGATTTGTTAAAAAAGTTTGAAATATCCAATAAATGTTGTTCCACTTCATGATTATGTCCTACTTGTTGTTGATTCTTCACAAAAAAATACAGTTTTATATCTTTATGTTTGAAGCCTGAAATGTGGCAAAAGGTCGCAAAGTTCAAGAGGGCCGAATACTTTCGCAAGGCACTGTATGTAGTTCTCTGTTTCACTCTCTCTTTGTGTATTGACCTCTCTATTGTTTGAGCACCTCCATAGCACTTTGTCATCACCTGTGAGTATTGTTTTGGTTATGGTGTTTGTTTGTTTGCTGGTGGGAAAAGGGGGAACCAAGACAAGTCGCCCATGGGCATACACTACCCGTAGGTAAACTTTGTTAAATACACTAGTTAGAACTGGGCGGACCACCCACCGTATTTTGGTTAGTTAGTTAGCTGTTGTTAAAGTAGGCTAGTCTAGCTCAGGGGTGTTTTGGATGCTTATTGTTTCTTTCCTTGGGTCCAGCTCAGCCCCTTTTCCTGCTCCCCCCATTACCGTGTGTTTATTAATAAACCCTGAGTTTGACGGTAGATTTCAGTTGTCGTGGTTATTTCGTTCACACTTTTACTTTGTCACTATTGTAATTTGCATGAGTTATGTTACGGGTCTCATTACCATCCCCCCCTAGACTGTCGGGCCAAAAGGGATTCGTAACAGTATGCACAGTAGGCCGGAGGGAGGAGGAGGTGTCACTGGATGGAGTGGGCGGGTGGGTGTTTTGGAAGAGCAAAGTGGGATCCGTTTCAGGAGCTGAGTTAGCAGGTGATGGCTCAGGTGGCTATGAGAGAGGATGTGGATAGTATGAATAACTGGGTGAGAACAGCGTTAGTGGGGGCAGCTACTGAGGCTATACCTAAGAGTTCAGGGAGGAGGAAAGCAGTCCCGTGGTGGACGGAGGAGTGTGGGGCAGCGGTGAGGAGTAGGAACAGGGCATTAGAGTACTGAAAAGAAAGCATAACTTCCAACATCTGATTCAGTATCAGCAGGCCCTGGTGAGGAGAACTATCCGTCAGTCTGATTCAGTATAAACAGGCCCTGGTGAGGAGAACTATCCGTCAGTCTGATTCAGTATAAACAGGCCAGGCCCTGGTGAGGAGAACTATCCATCAGTCTGATTCAGTATAAACAGGCCCTGGTGAGGAGAACTATCCGTCAGTCTGATTCAGTATAAACAGGCCCTGGTGAGGAGAACTATCCATCAGTCTGATTCAGTATAAACAGGCCCTGGTGAGGAGAACTATCCATCAGTCTGATTCAGTATAAACAGGCCCTGGTGAGGAGAACTATCCATCAGTCTGATTCAGTATAAACAGGCCCTGGTGAGGAGAACTATCCATCAGTCTGATTCAGTATAAACAGGCCCTGGTGAGGAGAACTATCTGTCAGTCTGATTCAGTATAAACAGGCCCAGGCCCTGGTGAGGAGAACTATCCATCAGTCTGATTCAGTATAAACAGGCCCTGGTGAGGAGAACTATCCATCAGTCTGATTCAGTATAAACAGGCCCTGGTGAGGAGAACTATCTGTCAGTCTGATTCAGTATAAACAGGCCCTGGTGAGGAGAACTATCCGTCAGTCTGATTCAGTATAAACAGGCCCTGGTGAGGAGAACTATCCGTCAGTGTGATTCAGTATAAACAGGCCCTGGTGAGGAGAACTATCCGTCAGACAAAGAGGTCATGTTGGCTTCGTTTCTGTAACACAATTGAAAGGGCAACACCTGTGGGAGAAGTGTGGGTTATGATTAAGTGGATGAGTGGGGTCAGAGGGGAGTGGTATTATCCAGTGTTGTTGAGTGGGAAGGATGTGGCAGTAACAGATGAGGACAAGGCAGAGATGATGGCCGCGTTGGTCCAAGTGCATAGCTCTGTAAATTTGTCACAGGAGGGGCAGAGAGAGGACGAGAGAGGAGAATCCTAGAGTGCTGGATTGTAGGGAGGATGTAAATTATGCGTTGAATGCCCCATTTACCATGGCAGAGATGAAAAGGGCAATAGGTAAGGCTGTGTTAACTTCACCTGGAAAATATGAGTTGTGCTATGTTATGTTGGCCCATCTTAGTGTTGAGGCACTGGATAAGGTATTGGTGTTGTACAACAGAGTGTGGGAGGAGGAGAAACTTCCAGGCAGCTGGAAGGAGGCAGTAATGGTACCAATCCGGAAGCCAGGGAAGGACCCAACGAGGCCAACAAGCTAATGGCCAATAGCCTTAACATCACATGTATGTAAGGTTAAAGAGCGTATGATAACGGAGAGGCTAACTTACTTCCTGGAGAGCAGGGGGTTAGTATCGCCACATCAGAGTGGGTTCAGGAAGGGTAGGGGAACAATGGACCCAGTGTTCTGCTTAGAAGCAGAGGTCAGGAAGGCTCAGGTGAACAAGGAGACTGTTGTAGCTGTATATTTTGATGTGGAGAAGGTGTATGATATGATGTGGAAGGAGGGGCTGTTAATCAAGCTTGATATTATGGGAGTAGGAGGAGAAATGCACAACTGGATAAAGGAAGTCTATCAGGCAGCTACCTGGTGGATAATGTTACACCACAGGGGAGCGTGATTAGTCCTCTGTTGTTCTCAATCATGATCAATGATGTTAACTCTCAGGTACAGCTGGATATTGGGAGGTCGTTGATTGCAGATGATGGGGCCTTATGGAAGAGAGGACGAAATGTACCATACATAGTCAGGAAGGTACAGGAAGCAATACATGAGGTAGAGCGTTGGGCATTAAGGAGGGGATTCAGGTTCTCAGTAGAGAGAACTCAGACAGTGTTCTTTACCAGGAGGAAGGTGGGAGATGAGGTATGCTTGAGGTTATATGGGAGAAACTTGGAGAGGGTGGGGGCCTTCAGGTTCCTTGGGGTATACTTTGATACTAGAATGAGCTGGGCAGAACACATTGAGAGAGTGGTGGGAAAGTGTAAGAAGGTGCTAAATGTGATGCGCTGTCTGACAGCGAAGGAGTGGGGGGCTGGGCGTGCCTCATTGAAGACCATATATGTTGCATTGATCCGATCTGTAATAGACTATGGCAGTATAGCGTATGGTTCGGGGGTCCGGACATCCTTGGAAATGCTAGATGTCATACAGGGACAAGGACTCAGAATATGGACTGGGGCATTTCAGACGTCCCCAGTGGCTGCAGTACAGGTGAAGATGGGGGAATTGCCATTGCAGATTACGAGACAGCAGCTGGCAATGAATTATTGGGTCAACCTACAGGGACATGGGGTATCTCATCCTGCGAAAGGGATTTTACAGGCATGCTGGGAACATGAGCGAAGACAGAACACAAGCTTTGGGTGGGTGGGGTAATACCCAGGCAAAAGAGATGGGAATGTATAAATAAAGGTTCAATTAAAACATAAAATAATAATAATTATGGAAGTGAGTTTAGTCCAACGGTAGCTATTCCTGTAAATCCACCATGGCTCCTCCCACCTCCAGTAGTTGATCTAGAAGTGTTGGAGAGACTACAGGAAGTTAGGGAGGGTGTTGATCCATCTGATTGGTTTAAGAGACGTCTTGATACGTGCTACAAACCCATGGCTGGAGTAAACAAATGGGTAAACAGATCATATTTACATGGGTCCCAGCTCATGTGGGAGTGGAGGGGAACGAGGCAGTTGATGTACTGGCTAAACAAGCACTAAGTCGTGGGGATATTGATGTTATAGTTTCAATGAGCAAGGCAAGAGGGCAAAAAGCATGAAATGGACGGTGATGGTGGAGAAATGGCAGGAGCAGTGGAATAGAGATACTAAGGGCAGGCATTTATTTCAAATACAGAGGAAAGTTGGGAGAACTGCAGGAAGGGACAGAATAGAGGAAGCTATATTTACAAGATTAAGGGTGGGACACAGTCAGTTGAATAAGACCTTACATGTGATAGGAAAGCTTCCAACAGGAAAATGTGAGTATTTCCAGGAAACAGAGACAGTGGAGCATGTATTGATACAGTGTGGACATTATTGGAGGGAAAGAGAGAGGATGAGATCTAGTATGAGGGAGAAAGGGGATACAGGAAATTAGTTTAAAGAGTACATTGAGTAGAACGTCATTAGATACAGTCTCAAATATTTTGTTATCTTTTTTTTAAGAGCAACGGGGCTGGCAGGTAGGATTTTGTTGCTCCCTGTCTCTGGCCCACACTCCAGTACAGTAGGTGGCGGTAATGCACCATAACGTTGGATGCCAACCGCTGATAAACCCCACCGAAGAACATGTTCAGCTGGTGCCGAGACAAACTCGGTTCGTCGAACTGAACCAGTGCGCTCGTATAGTCTCTTAAAAAAGACTTTCATTTGAAAACCGAGAAGAAAGCGGCAATAGTCATGTTTGTCCATTTTGAGACGCGGTAACCTGTACTTTCTCAAAATAGTCAGAAGTGATTCTAACATAACTCAAGAAATCTGTCATTCATTTTGATGTTTTTGCGCAATTTTACATCTAACTAAGTATAGTGCAGTATTTTTCAATGAAAACGAGTCGTCTCCAGTTGGACGACAACAAAGACCTTATTGTAGAGTCCTACTGTTGACCAATCACCGAGGAAGGGGTGTACATAGACTTCGGCTCTGAACTTTGCATTGCCTCCAGAAAATGTTTTGTGTGCCCGAACATCCGATAAACCCTTGCCGACGTCCAAAACGTCAGAAAATGTCGTCATAATATATGCACGAACTTTCCCGGCTGGGAATTGTGTGGACGCCTTCGTTATTATTATTATAGGCTATGGTCAGCGGTGAAAATGGGTATTGTCTCTAAACCTGAAGTCAAAGCCGCAGTTTGGGTGCATTTTGGTTTTAAGCCAAACGGCAAAGGAGAGCCTCATACTCTTGATGAGACCGTTTACAGGTTATGTCGGATTGTTTGTGTCAAAAGTGGAAACACGAGTAATCTAAAACATCCTACTGTTTTTCTGAGTTTATATCGGCAATGGGATACTACTTCTCTGATCCATCATGTGAGTCTGCTCTGCTGTAAGTACACTGGCATTGAAATCTACATTCAAATGTTGAATTCCTAAAGTTTTGGAATTGTAGGATTCGATGTGTTTTTCCCCATGACTAAATTACCCAGTGTCGATTTCTCTCTCTCAATTTCACTCACTTCCATGCTGTGCATTTCGCATAGGCCAGTGGTATACCACGACGTTCTCTGTAGTTGTTTTCCTACATTTCCATGCAGCTCATCCATAGTACTCGATATTTAAATACTTGTATACATGTTTTTCTCACTTTTTTTTAAAGAACTGCACATTTGGTGACACTTGCAAAATTGAGCCCGGTATATCGAGTGCACGCATGCCACGACGGGGTAGGTTACTGGGCGGTCAGTAGAACGAGCGCACCCAAATTGAAAGACCAGCCCTCAACCGAGTGTAGGCTACTGCTAGGCGTAGATTATAATGGTCGGTCGTGAGAATGGATCTTGTCTCTAAACCCAAAGTCAAATCCGCAATTTGGGTGCATTTTGGTTTTAAGCCAAACGAGAAAGGAGAGCCTCAGAATATTGATGAGGCGGTTTGCCGGTTATGCCGGAGGATTGTTTTTGTCAAAGGAGGAAACACGAGCAATCTAAGACATCACCTGCGACTACGACACCCTGATATATTTTCTGAGTTTATATCGGCAACGTCTGGGCATGGGTACTATTTTGAGCCATCAGGTGAGTCTACATTCAAACGTTTTTAGAATTGTAGCCTATGCTTTTTTGGGACATAATATTGTCGATTTTTTTCTTTCACTCGCTGTCATGCATGATGTGCATTATATACAACTCAATACTTGAACATGATTTGCTAACGCACCAAAACGCCTGAATATGATTGGTCAACCAGAGATGTCAGTCAAACTCTGTCCTCGATGAGAAAGAAGTATCGGATATCGCCATTAAGGGTCATTGATATCGTACACATTAACTTGTTGTTCGTCGGATATGTTGCTGAATTTGTTGGCAATTAAGTAACAATGTACAGACGCGGTATATTCTGTAAACATTCTAAATTGGTAATTGTGTGTAAATCGATAACCGTTTAGGATTTCATCATCGGGAGGCCTAATCTTTAGGCTATATCGTGGTATCCAGGTAAACCTATTTCACTGTGCTAACTAGCAAATTTGAGCCATTGAACGATGGATCTAGTCTCAAAGAAACGAGCTACATCCACAGTCTGGGTTCATTTTGGTGTAAAACCAAATGATAAAGGGGAGCCTGAAAATAAGGAGGAGGCCATTTGTCGGTTGTGCCGAAGGATAGTTCCGTGCAAAACTGGGAGCCCGACAAACCTGAGATCACATTTAAGGGTTCGCCACCCTGATGTGTTTTATCAACTCATGTATGGTGATGGTGGTGTTGGATCCTCCATGCGTCAATCATCAGAGACATCAGGTGTGTAAATCAGCAAGTTATTTGCACCTTGTGTGTTGGGAATTGACAGGGACCTCACCATACGATATTATCACATAGGTGCCAATACGATATGTATTGCGATTCGATATTGTGATTCAATGTCCAAACATATAACATTGCTCACTGTCTGCTGCAAAGGGGCAAGAGAGCCATGAACATGAGTTCTGATCAGTCACGGGAAGTCCTGAGCAAAAACAACATCAGCGCTTATTTTCTTTCATCATTTTCTTAAACATGGAGGTCAAGCTATGAAGAAATAATACTGGAGTTTTGGTGCAGGTACAACTGACCAGCACAAGAAAATATTGCGATATTGTTAAAAAATATATATATTGTCAAATAATATCTCTATGTAACTGTATATATCCCCCCCCCCCCCATAGTGTGTGTGTAAGAGAGGGAAAGAGACTGCAGTCTGCTTGCTCATGTTCTATTTCTGGGGGTAGAGAACAGGGGTGTCCTGCTGCCAGCCTGAATCCGGTGTGCATTTTCCTCCATCCACAGTCCAGACAGCTTCTACTAATTCCCTCTCCACCTCTACCCAGGTTCAGAGCAGAGTCACCACTACAACAACGACAACGGCTCCCAAGGCAACTTCGGCAGTGGCCATGGTAACTTCGGTGGTGGCCACGGTAATGACAGACCGCTTCACTTCATCCCAGACATGGTGGTCTGCGGTGAGCCATGGTTGGAGGGCGGTGACCCCCGTGCGGTGGGTTCCATCCCCCCGTGCCTCAGCCTGCGGAGGTGGGGCAGTGGGCCTGTGCCTGGGGGGTCAGCGGAGGAGGAAGAGACTGGGGTGTTTGCCAAGACCCTGTCACTGCATCAGGGGTGGACGTTTGGACCCTTTGTAGGAGAGTTGACCCGCGGCCCTCTGAGTTGCCTCAAATACGCCTGGGCTGTGAGTATGGAAAGATGGATATTAGCCTGGGCTGTCAGTATGGACAGGGGGATATTGGCCTGGGCTGTCAGTATGGACAGATGGATATTAGCCTGGGCTGTCAGTAGGGACAGGGGGATATTAGCCTGGGCTGTCAGTATGGACAGGGGGATATTAGCCTGGGCTGTCAGTAGGGACAGGGGGATATTAGCCTGGGCTGTCAGTATGGACAGATGGATATTAGCCTGGGCTGTCAGTATGGACAGATGGATATTAGCCTGGGCTGTCAGTATGGACAGATGGATATTAGCCTGGGCTGTCAGTATGGACAGGGGGATATTAGCCTGGGCTGTCGGTATGGACAGGGGGATATTAGCCTGGGCTGTCAGTATGGACAGATGGATATTAGCCTGGGCTGTCAGTATGGACAGATGGATATTAGCCTGGGCTGTCAGTATGGACAGATGGATATTAGCCTGGGCTGTCGGTATGGACAGGGGGATATTAGCCTGGGCTGTCAGTATGGACAGGGGGATATTAGCCTGGGCTGTCAGTATGGACAGGGGGATATTAGCCTGGGCTGTCAGTATGGACAGGGGGATATTAGCCTGGGCTGTCAGTATGGACAGATGGATATTAGCCTGGGCTGTCAGTATGGACAGATGGATATTAGCCTGGGCTGTCAGTATGGACAGATGGATATTAGCCTGGGCTGTCAGTATGGACAGATGGATATTAGCCTGGGCTGTGAGTATGGACAGATGGATATTAGCCTGGGCTGTCAGTATGGACAGATGGATATTAGCCTGGGCTGTCAGTATGGACAGGGGGATATTAGCCTGGGCTGTCAGTATGGACAGGGGGATATTAGCCTGGGCTGTCAGTATGGACAGATGGATATTAGCCTGGGCTCTCAGTATGGACAGATGGATATTAGCCTGGGCTGTGAGTATGGACAGATGGATATTAGCCTGGGCTGTCAGTATGGACAGATGGATATTAGCCTGGGCTGTCGGTATGGACAGGGGGATATTGGCCTGGGCTGTCAGTATGGACAGGGGGATATTAGTCTGGGCTGTGAGTATGGACAGGGGGATATTAGCCTGGGCTGTCAGTACGGACAGATGGATATTAGCCTGGGCTGTCAGTATGGACAGATGGATATTAGCCTGGGCTGTCAGTATGGACAGATGGATATTAGCCTGGGCTCTCAGTATGGACAGATGGATATTAGTCTGGGCTGTGAGTATGGACAGGGGGATATTGGCCTGGGCTGTCAGTACGGACAGATGGATATTAGCCTGGGCTGTCAGTATGGACAGGGGGATATTAGTCTGGGCTGTCAGTATGGACAGGGGGATATTAGCCTGGGCTGTCAGTAGGGACAGGGGGATATTAGTCTGGGCTGTGAGTATGGACAGATGGATATTAGCCTGGGCTGTCAGTACGGACAGATGGATATTAGCCTGGGCTGTCAGTATGGACAGATGGATATTAGCCTGGGCTGTCAGTATGGACAGATGGATATTAGCCTGGGCTCTCAGTATGGACAGATGGATATTAGTCTGGGCTGTGAGTATGGACAGGGGGATATTGGCCTGGGCTGTCAGTATGGACAGATGGATATTAGCCTGGGCTGTCAGTATGGACAGATGGATATTAGCCTGGGCTGTCAGTATGGACAGATGGATATTAGCCTGGGCTCTCAGTATGGACAGATGGATATTAGCCTGGGCTGTGAGTATGGACAGGGGGATATTGGCCTGGGCTGTCAGTATGGACAGATGGATATTAGCCTGATCCACCATCCTGACTAAATCACTGTGTAGAATAGGTAAGCGGTGTAACTGAATATTGTAGCGACCCTGGTTTATAAGTGCGGATATCGACTCTGCCCCTTCAGCATGCTTTTGTGGCACAGTCGATGGCGCGCTGGGCGTCTAGCCAGAAGGTTGAGGGTTGGAGCCTTCCTCCCTGCCGGTTTCATTACAGTATAGAAGCTGTGTGCCAGAGTTCAGGGCCGTCAGAAAGTATTCACACCCGAGACTTATTCCACATGTTGTTGTTATAGCCTGAAATCACAGAATATTCCAGAATGACAAAGTGATAAAATGTCTATAAACATGTTTTCCATGTATTGAAAATGAAAGACAGAAATATTCACAGAAATATTCATACCCCTGAGTGGAAGCAAATTTGGCAGTGATTACAGCTATGAGTCGTTCTAGGTAAGCCTCTCTAAAAGCTTTCCACACATGAATTGTGCAACATTTGCCCATTATTTTTTTCAAAAATGTTCAAGCTCCGTGAAATGGTTTGTTGATCATTGCTAGACAACTATTTTCAGGTCTTTCCATACATTTTGCAGTTTGGGGGACATTTAAAATGTTTTGCTCGTGTGGTGGGGTGTGTATGAACGTGGTTACACAGACCCACAAGCCACTGTGGACCCTCGTGATGACTTCCCTGCTATACAATATGGAGAGTGGTACTCAGTAATGTGTTGTATTGAATTTGCCCCCAACGTTTTCAGGACTAAAAGTTAATGACTTTGCCACATTTTATACAGTATTACTTTACTTTAGGCTTCCTTCTTTTCACTCTGTCATGTAGGTTAGTATTGTGGAGTAACTACAATGTTGATCCATCCTCAGTGTTCTCCTATCAGACATTAAACTCTTAGCTGTTTTTAAAGTCACCATTTGCCTCATGGTGAAATCCCTGAGCGGTTTCCTTCCTCTCTGGTAACTGAGTTAAGAGGTACGCCTGTATCTTTGTAGTGACTGGGTGTATTGATACACCATCCAAAGGGTAATTGATAACTTCACCAGGCTCAAAGGAATATTCAGTGTCTGCTGTTTTTATTTTCACCTATTTACAGTAGTTGCCCTTCGCAAGGCATTGGAAAATCTCCCTGGTCTTTGTGGTTGAATCTGTTTTGAAATGTACTGCTCAACTGAGGGACCTTACATATATTTATGTGTAGGGTACAGAGATGAGGTAGTCATTCAAAAATCATGTTGAACACTTATTGCACACAGTGAGTCCATTCAGCACATTTGTACTCCTGAATTGGAGGCTTGCCACAAGGTTGAATACTTATTGACTCAAGACAGTTCAGCTCTAATTTGATATTTATTTGTAAAAATGTCTAAACATAATTCCACTTTAACATTGTGGGGTAATGTGTGTAGGCCTGTGACACATCTCCATTAAATCCATTTTAAATTCAGGCTGCAACAACATGTTGAAAACATCAACGGGTGTGAATACTTTCTGAAAGCGTTGTAAACTGTGTAACAGAATTTTATTTTTTACAATTAACTAGGCAAGTCAGATACGAACAAATTCTTATTTACAATGACGGCCTACCGGGGAACAGTGGGTTAACTGCCTTGTTCAGGGGCAGAACGGCAGATTTTTACCTTGTCAGCTTGGGGATTCGATCCAGCAATCAAATGACGTTGGTGGCGGCTTATGGTAGAGAAATGAACATTAAATTATATGCCAACAGCTCTGCTGGACATTCCAGCAGTCAGCATGCCAATTGCATGTTCCATCACCGTGAGACATCTGTGGCATTGTATTGTCTGCAAATTTTAGTGGCATTTTATTGTCCCCAGCACAAGCTGCACCTGTGTTGTTTAATTAGCTTCTTGATATGCCAGACCTGTCAGCTGGATTATATTGGAGGAGAGATACTTGCTAACAGGGATGTAAACACATTTCTGCACACATTTTGTGAACATTTCTGTGATCTTTTATTTCAGTTCATAAAACATGGGACCAACACATGTTGCATTTACATTTTGTTCCAGTATAGTCTTGATAAAGGCTGACCTATACACTGTAAACTACATGCAAATGTGGTCAGTTTGGTCTACAAATCAGCTAATAGTTGATTCTCTTCTCTTGTTCCCAGATCAAAGAAAATGATTCCTACTACTTTGTAGATGCCTCGGATGAAAACAAATCAAACTGGATGAGGTGAGAAGTTAAGTTTGAAACAATGATGTCTGCATTTAGTCTTTCAGGTTGTTTGCGATCTGTTGAAACTTTTTCAATTTAAACATGGATTCCTGTGGCGATCTTATTAGTTAACCCAGTGAATATGTCATTTATATTTCTAATGTCTAAACAGACAACCCTACTTCATATTTTTCATATCTATGTGAATATCATCTTTAGTCAAGATACATTTAGGGCTTGTTTCCAGGACACAGATGAAGTCTTGTCCTGGACTGAAAAGCAAGATCAATGGAGAATATATTTTTAGTCCAGGATTAGACTTAATCTGTGTCTGAGGAAACTGCTCCATTGGCTTTGCAACGTTAATATCACTGCATTGTCATGTCTCTCATCCCTGTTCAGGTATGTAGCGTGTGCTGCCTGCGAGGAAGAACACAACCTGACGGTGTTCCAGTACCGCGGTCAGATCTTCTACAGGGTCTCCCAGCCCATCCCTGAGGGGACAGAACTCAAGGTCTGGATTGGCCAGGAGTACGCTGCCATGCTGGGTCTAGGGATCGGTACGTTTGGTGACTGGGAGTTCTAGCGCAACGGAATTAACGTTGTTAGGCGTTATTAACTGGTATAATATTATTTATTACTTGATAACAATTGGAGCTTCCTAATAATCGTCCCATGTGATGGAAAAGTAAGTTTTTGGTAATTATGGAATTACGCTGTTATCTTGTAGTTAAAAGGAAGCTGATCAAGGAGATGCAAAATAAAGCATTACCTATATTTTAACTCACACAAACACTGTTATTAAACACAATATTCTCTCTCTTACTGTCACTCTCACAGGCGAGAACATCAAGTGTGAATTCGGGGACAAGGAAATCCTCCTGCGGATCTTCCGTGACATCCAGGTCGTGCCAGTGGGCGGAGCTAGCAGTCTCCCAGACGCCAATGGCTCTTACAGCTGGTCAGACAACAGCCAATCAGGGAGCCCCCTGCCAGTCATCAGTGATGTCAGTAGCGGGTTACAGACGGATACCACTGACCCCACCCCTGTCCTCAACCCACCTCAAAACACCAATCAGACGGGACTGGCAACAACCGTGAAGTACGACTTTGTAAAGGGTGCTGAGATACTGTTGAGCCCCTCTCAGCCCAACAGCCCCGTATGGGAGTTCTTTGGGTTTGAGCCGGACCCCAACGGCCAGCCGCTGGACAAGGACAAAGTCATGTGCAAGCTGTGTGGTCAACAGGTGGACTACAGTGCTACGGTCACCCACCTGGAGAACCACCTGGTCCAGATGCACCATATGAAGCGTCGGGACGTCATCAAGGACGGCAACAAGCCCTGTGTTTGGTCCTCGCGCTCCAGGCCTTACCCCACTACGGGCGGCAGAGCAGCTCGTTCTAGCAGCCCCTCAACCCACAGACCCACCAACAGCAACTACAGTAATGAGGACTGGACTTGGAGTGGGAACGGCAGCACAGCAGTGACCGATACTGTGACCGCGGTTTCCACCGCTACACCGGGACAGAGGACGCTCTCTAACCTCCTGACCAATCAAACCACCACAGCCATCACTAACTTCCTCATCAAAGACTTGTTGCCCCCGGATACAGTGGAGGGGGAGGGCTTCAAGCAGCTGATCCAGACCCTGCTGCCGTCCTGCAAGGAGATTCCTTCAGCATCTCTACTGGAGGAGGTGCTGAGGGACGTCCACACAGAGGGAAGAAAGACCTGGGCCAAGCTGCTGACCAACAGCACTGGGTTCAATGAGGAAGACACTTCCATGCCTAATATTCCAGTTCAATTCAAACCCAGCTCCTCAACAAGAAAAGCTGCCCGTTTCCGCTCACAGATCCAGAACCAAGTATCTCACCACGTAGCTGTTAGTGCTGACGTGTGGTGTCATGACTGGCAGGGAGACCAGGAGAGATACGCCACCCTGTGGGCCCATTTCATCAACGCTGACTTGACTTCCCATAACCTGGCTTTGGCCACGCAGCGTCTGGGTGAGACGGGAACTGGGGATATGGATGTGAGCGTGGTCGAGGCTACAGTGAGGTCCATGGCTCAGGAGTGGGACATCTCTCAGCCCAGTTTCATCCTGCTTGGGGGCGAAGAGATGGAAAAGACCAAGGTAGGTGCGAAGAAGAGAGAGAGAAGTGGAGAAGGGGTTGGAGGTGCCCGTCACCACCACCCGAACTCCACCACATTCCTGGAGATGGAGGACTCCATATCCTCTGATGATCTCTCAGGTTTGGAACGAGCGATCGAACGAGCCAACTCCACCAGCGAGGAGTCCCACTCTCCACCCATACCCTGTTTCTTCACAGCTGTTCAGAGCTGCATAGAGGAAGTCATGAGTCATTCCATCATCTCAAAGACCCTCTGTGTATTCCAGCACCTTCTCTACAGCCTCTTCTCCCTCCATGATAAAGACATGGTAACTCTTCACCCAGCCAGGAAACTGATCGTAGTCCTACAGAAGCAGGAGACGGCTGAGCTGAAGGCTTGGGCCTATGGGAAACCAGGCTGGAATGGGCTTTACAGTGTGGTTAAGACGCTCCTCCGCTATCAAAACATGATCTCTGAGACACTAAAACAAATAGACAGTGAGATCCAAACTGGACAAGACACAGGAAGTCCCACTGACTTGGATTCGGGGGCGACTGCCGCTTTGAAAACCGCTGACAAACATGACACAAACTCCACTTCCGCTGGCCGTGCTAACTCTGCCACCACCGACAGCTCCAACTCATCGGTCCCCGTGCCTCCCAAGCGATCTGACTGGAAGGTGTTGGAGGATCTCTCCTCCTTGCTGAAACCCCTAGACGTGGCGTGTCGTACCCTGGCCAAGGAGCCGTTCCCCAGGCTCTCGCTGGTCAAGCCCATCCTTACCGGCCTGCTCGGCCGACATTTCGCCCCCCACCCCCGCCATCGCAACGACTCCACCATCTTGAAGGAACTCAGAAAGAAGATAAGGAGGGGCCTTTCCTGCCGATACAACGACCCCCAGATCAACCAGGTATTGTGTGTAGCGTGCGCCCTCGACCCCCAGTTTCACGGCCTGGGCTTCATGGACGTCAGAGAGCAGGCGACCACCTTCGCCTGGCTGAAGAAAGAAGTGGTCCGGATCGTAGAGGAGGACCGGAGGAGGGCCGAGGCAGCGTCTCCAGGGGGCAGGAAGAGGAAGAAGAGGGGATCCTCCTCAGGAGAGATGGAGGCAGACGTCCTAAGAAGAAGCAAAAGGCTGAAGGAGATCACCCCGGTCAGTTTCAAAGAGAGAACAGAGAGTGATTCAGACGAGGAAGCCACCGCTAGCTCTGTGAACGACGACAGTGAGAGTGATAACATGGAGCCGAAACTGGAGCCCACCTCCCAGCAGACTGGCATGGAGTTCCTTCTAGGGGACCTATTCGGCTCCCAGTCCCAGAACAAGCAGCCCTCAGTGGAAGAGACAGTGGACATTGAGCTGTCCGTCTTCAGAGCAGAGAAGGGGGCCACCCTGGGCGTGGAGCCTTTACAGTGGTGGAAGGCTAGGTCAGGACAGCTCCCCCTGCTGGCCAAAGTGGCACGTGCCTACCTAGCTGCCCCGGCTGTCGCAGGCAGTGCCGTCCAGATGTTCCTGCAGGATGGAGGAGGGGTGATGCAGAGGAAGAGAACCAATATTCCTCCAGAGGGCCTTGACCAGATGCTGTTTCTGCACCATAACGGTCTGACCGCGACCACACAGGGTTACACAACGGTCTGACCGCGACCACACAGGGTTACACAACGGTCTGACCGCGACCACACAGGGTTACACAACGGTCTGAGCGGATGAACACAACTTGCTGACTATCACTCAATACATAGATTTAACTATGGGGCTTCTCTCTCTCTCCAAGTTGATGAGATGGACTTTGTGAAGACTATCACTCAATCTCTGAAACTTGAAAGACTTAACCTTTCTTGGTTAAAATGTTGGACTGTTATACATGTTACTGTTGTGTCTTCAGTATGTAGATATAAACTAAATTCAGCGAGAGAAGTCCCTTTTCGGTTAGTGCCTTATCATTCTTTGAACTGTTAGCATAACTACTGTACACATGTATTGTTTAAGTAAAAAAAGTTTTACTGAATGCATATACTGTTGTTTAAGCTAGTTTACCGTCCGAAGTCTGATGGGACTCCTACTTCTGAACCTATTCTTTGTTTTAGGAAAAAACTCTAGATTTATATTTTTTACATTTCAGAATTTTATATATACATATTTGGTTAACCAACAAGGTTGAATTTTCATAGTGTCTGTAGGATTAATTTAGTTCTCTGAGAATAACACTAAAATATATTGCAGCTGTACCTTTTTATAGTCTTAACTGTTTAATCAAATGTTCCAAGGCTTAAATGTTAGAATAGTAAAGTAACACATTTGTAATCCTAAACGTGTTCACATCATCAGTTCTTCATCCTGTGTTTGCATGTTAGAATGGCTGTTCTTTATGAAAGAAAGTATATCTGATCAGTTTGTTTGGTCATACAAATAGCATTTATCACTGTGTACATTCTTACTGTCAATGGCTTTTGGGTATTTGTAAGTAAACTTTGTTTTAGAGATATTTCAATGGGTCTTTTCATTGACACTCATATCAGGGTTTACTTCAGCCAACTGTTAGCATGGAGGAGTAGTAGCTATGAGTGAGTGAATTAGATGCTGTAGCAAAACATTTTGCAACTAAAAGGGTCCCTCCCTGTCCCTGTTCTATATTTAACTGAAAAAAAAACATTTTCTTCTGTTTGGTCTTCACCTGGGAGTTACTGGTGATGTCATTGCTGGTCTGGCCATGCAGGTGACTGGTTTAGCTGCTGCGGGTGAGACTTGTCAGAGATTTACTAGTGTTACTATGGGTTTGGATACTATACTGGGTTTGGATACTATACTGGTGCTTTGGATGATACCACAGGCATGTAAACTAGTCACAGAGGATGTTTCACTGTTTGGCCTGTAGATGGTGCTGTGACTCTACCAGGAGTTGTGCACCTCACTACAGGTGCCTGGAACAAGGTCAGAGGCTGTCCCACTCACTGGTTGGCTACAATCATAACAACAGGCCTGGGACTTGTTCTTCCTGCTGACCCACGCTGCATTCTAACAACAGTGCCTATTCTTGTTCTTGCTGCTACAGCACTCCCTGGCCCTGACACAAGCTGCAGCACCGCAGTACCTCCAGGCTCTGATCAGGCCCTACACCCAAGCAAGGGCACTGCGTTCATCCACCTCTGGCCCTGTTACCATTGAGGAAGTACAGTTCCCGCTCAGCCCAGTCAAAACTGTTCGCTGCTCTGGCCCCCCAATGGTGGAACAAACTCCCTCACGACGCCAGGACAGCGGAGTCAATCACCACCTTCCGGAGACACCTGAAACCCCACCTCTTCAAGGAATACCTAGGATAGGATAAGTAATCCTTCTCACCACCCCCCTTAATGATTTAGATGCACTATTGTAAAGTGGCTGTTCCACTGGATGTCAGAAGGTGAATTCACCAATTTGTAAGTCGCTCTGGATAAGAGCGTCTGCTAAATGACTTAAATGTAAATGTAACTGGTCCTAGACCTGTTCTTGGTGCTGACAAGCTGCGTTATAACAACTGGTCCAAGTCCTGTATTCCCTGCTACAGCACTCCCCGGCCCTGACAAGTTGCAGTCTGACAACTGGTCCTAGACCTGTATTCCCTGCTCCAACACTCCCTGACACAAGCTGGTGTCTATGGAGTGTACGACTAGACACTGACAGAAGTAGTCAGACAGGAACACGTCTTCTTTCAACATCACTCTGACTTCTTCATTGTGATCCTCCTCTTCTGCTGGAACTGTCTGTGTCTCCGTCTCCTCGTCACAGCTGTGGTGATCCAGTTCAGACCTGTAAAACTAACAGGTCACACCTGAACGAAGGCAGTTTGGGTTTGACCTGGACTGTCCTAGTCTTCGCCTCCAATCCAGATGACAGTTCAACTTTGACCCACGGGGGTGGACGGTTCGACGCCGTGCTCAACATTAAGGTGTCTCTCCCTGGTGAACGCCCGCAGGCACATGGATCTTCCCGGACTTGGGCTCTGTAACGGGTACGGCAGTGGAGGGAGAGGCGGTCGGCCAGAGGAATCCCTCGCCGCGGTCGGGACAGACGTAGGGCGTATCCTCTGAGTGGAGCTTCAGGTGATGGGGTGTCTTGTTGCAGTCCTCAAAGGCGTGGTCACTGTTCTCCATGTGGTGGACCTAATACAGGGAACAATGTTGAGTTTCTCACGGCGACATTTAGCTATTCTCATCGCCAGTCCTTTTATACGCCAATATATTTTATAAAATATATAGAATTTCAAAAACAACCATTCTCAAAGCATACCTATAGTATACTATTGTGTGTAGTATTGTTTAGAGTAAATACGGGAGTCCACATCTCTCCAACACTTCCTCAAACCATTATGAACAGTGTTTCCTACCTACATGTACTGACAGCAAAACCAGGGACCAGTCCTCTCAACCTAACTTGACTGACCTTGTGGTTATGCAGAATCCTGGCAGTCCTGAAGGCCTTGGGACACTTCTCACACAGGAAGGGCCTTGTCACCAGCTGATGACTCAGATCATACACTGTTCTGAAGAAATTGTCACACTGGGGACACGGGTGAGGTTGCTCAGTCAGGTGGCACAGGGCGTGCGCCTTCATTTTACCGGCGGTCGTAAATGTCTTCTCACAGTACTGTGTGTTTGATTACAATCAATTATACAGCAGTAAGCTACACACATATTGGACAATGTTTTGTATGTTATATTGATTCAGTGTGTGTAGAATGAACTACCTGTGTCTGTGCCATCGTTGTAACTGACGTCTTCATTTTCAGCTTCTTCCGCCGCTAACTGAAGTACTCTGCTCTCTCCGTTCTCGGTACTGGACCTTTAACGGTAAGAACGTCGGCGACCTGACTTTGACAGCTCGGTTATCTCCGCCAGTAACGCTTTTTGCAGAGAACCCATACAACGAGCCAACGGCCCTTCAGAGATGGACAGAAATAAAGCCACGACTTCCTCTGTTGACATGTAAAGATCCGTTCAGTTGTTTTTGAAGTTGTGTAAAACTAGATCGCATCACTTCGATCACTTCATCCACCGTTCGACTCGGAATAAAATTGTAGCTAATACGTGGTTTCCTCCATTTCAAAAGCTGTTGTGAAACTCCGGATATTGGGTGTTCATCGGCAATTTCAACTCTTGCCTACACGAGACGAAAACCTTGAATACCAATCTTTATCAGCCTAAATTTATATGTGATCCCCAACTGGTTTGTTTTGGACTGCGTGATTCAATTTAACCGGAAACCAGTTTGTTTTCATTGTCATGCCGGAAGTCGTCAGTCTGCTATGACTTATGCTTAAAAATGAGGACACAATAATGGATAATCATTTTTATTGACAACTATCCAACAAAACATACTGATGGAATATGGGATTACTGTAAAACAAGTATAAAAAAGCATTTTATTATTTGACATTTTCACATATTCCCTTTCAACAATTAGAAATAAGACAATTCCTGTTTCCCTTGGCTCAGGACCATCATGTAATGTCCCCTACATTTTGGCCTCAGCCAATGTGATGGCAGCACCGCCGGCCATATCCTCCCTCTGATTGGTCAGTTTCCTGCAGTGGTAGAAGATGTTGATTGGATGGATGAACGCCAGTAGAGTGAGGAGAGTCAGAGCGATGTTCACCTGAGGAGGAAAGACGACAAAGACAGCCCTATTGAGAGCGTAGCCTTAACCTTACACAAAGTAGGCCAACTGCAAGTTACACGGTTTCTGTGTTATGAGGTTCAACAAAGACAGCCCTTTTGAGAGCGTAGCCTTAACCTTACACAAAGTAGGCCAACTGCAAGTTACACGGTTTCTGTGTTATGAGGTTCAACAAAGACAGCCCTTTTGAGAGCGTAGCCTTAACCTTACACAAAGTAGGCCAACTGCAAGTTACACGGTTTCTGTGTTATGAGGTTCAACAAAGACAGCCCTATTGAGAGCGTAGCCTTAACCTTACACAAAGTAGGCCAACTGCAAGTTACACGGTTTCTGTGTTATGAGGTTCAACAAAGACAGCCCTATTGAGAGCATAGCCTTAACCTTACACAAAGTAGGTCAACTGCAAGTTACACGGTTTCTGTGTTATGAGGTTCAACAAAGACAGCCCTATTGAGAGCGTAGCCTTAACCTTACACAAAGTAGGCCAACTGCAAGTTACACGGTTTCTGTGTTATGAGGTTCAACAAAGACAGTTCAATATTTACTTTGTGGCAAGTACAGCACAGTACATCTACTAATCTCATCCACCCTGTGGTTCTCTCCTGATAGCAACTGATCCTGGGGACGAGGTTAGTCATCTAGTGACTGTATGTATGTATGACCCACTCACATAGAAGGGGTCTCCACCTAGGGCTCCTTTGACCAGGGCGAAACAGGGGTACTGCAGCAGTGACACCACGGCAGACAGAGACATCACCAAACCATACAGCTTCCCAAAGTGGACCCCAGGAAAACTGGTGAGAGAGGGCAGGAAGGAGAAAGACATCACCAAACTAAAGCTTCCCAAAGTGGACCCCAGGAAAACTGGTGAGAGAGGGCTGGAAGGAGAAAGACATCACCAAACCATACAGCTTCCCAAAGTGGACCCCAGGAAAACTTATTTCCTTCCTGTTAGATCTCTCTATTAATGCCACTCTGCCCCAACGATCTGTCTCTATCACTCACGCGATGCTGATGAAGGCTGCGTTGCCTCCGTAGAGGAAGGAGCGGTTGAGGACCTGCAGGATGAAGGTGAGGTACTGGAGAGGGAGGAGAGGCGAGGAGGCGCAGATGGAGAAGAGGAGGCACTGGAGAGAGGTGAGGAAGAGGGAGAGAGAGGAGGAGCTCAGGTCTGCCTCCTTATCTGTTTCTCCTATAGAGGGAGAAGGTGAGAGAAAGGTTGGGTGAGGATGATGATGATGGACACACACACCAGAACCATGGCCATGCTCATGAGGCATGAAATAGGATTAAAATGTATATATTCTAGACTGAAACAGAAGGTAGGCCTACTACCTGGACAAATAAGGATACCCATTTTTGTCTTTAATTGCTTAACATTTAGCTACTTTGTGCTCTATTGAACACCATCCTGTTGTTGCTAAGCTAGAGCCATGTGACCCACCTGGAGCCAGAGGCTTCCCCTTGTGTCTGTCCATGATGAGGCCGTTCCAGGGAGCACAGAGGACCCCACAGAGCTGGGTGAAGGCAAAGGCATTGGTGTACTGACTCACTGAGAGAGAGGGAGAGAAAGTATTTAGATTATTTCAGTGAACCTATGCTTTGGTGTGTGCATGCGTGTGTTCATGTGTGTGGTTTACCCAGGGCTGAGTCGTTGTCGGCCAACCGGTTGAGCATGGGGTTCAGTGTTCCGATGAAGAGGTAGTGTCTCAGCTGCATGACAGACAGCCACACCAGATGCCACAGGAAGAACCACGACTGCACACAGCTCCTGAAACTGGCCACTGAGAGAGAGAGGAGAACATTTGAGTCAATAATAATAATAATAATATATCCCATTTAGCAGACGCTTTTGTCCAAAGCGACTTACAAGTCGGCTGGGGCCACTACTTTTACATATGGGTGGCCCCAGCGGGAATCGAACCCACGGCGCTTGGCGTTGCAAGCGCCATGCTCTACCGACTGAGCCACACAGCACCTTCCATTCCCCAGCCAGATTAAAGATTGTAGTTGGCCAAACGACACCTTTCCCAGAGTCTTCCGACTGCTGCCCATCATCAGGCTGTAGGGGCATGTCGTCGGTCTCAGCTGGCCCCTCCCCCTCCGATGTCATCCCCGTCTCTCGCGTCTTCTCAATCTCCTCTACGTTGTAGCTGTTGGACTTCCCAGGGCTTACGCTGTTGAAAAGGAAGCATCAGAGTATAATGAAATATGTTTTATCATCAGGGTCACCCATCTGATATGAATGGATGGCATTGAGACGAACCTAACAATTCAATACCATTTGTTAAATGCCAAACACTAATAATCATTTAATTTCGTTTTGCATTTATCTATGAACATGTACAGGACTTTTTCCTGCCCAAGTAATCTGAAAGGGAAACACTCCATGGTCTGGAAACCCCCCAGGCCCTATGTGAGTCGTAGTTCTCTAGGTGACAACTACAACCCCCATACATACTATGGCATTATGTATCATAGGGCCTGGTCAGATGAATACTGTCGTATGTGTGGGAGTTGTAGTTCTGACCCATAGGTGAAGCCCTTAGGGAGTGGGTAGGGGATGTGGGTGGGAGTTCTCACCCATAGGTGAAGCCCTCAGGGAGTGGGTAGGGGATGTGGGTGGGAGTTCTCACCCATAGGTGAAGCCCTCAGGGAGTGGGTAGGGGATGTGGGTGGGAGTTCTCACCCATAGGTGAAGCCCTCAGGGAGTGGGTAGTTGGTGTGGGTGGGAGTTCTCACCCATAGGTGAAGCCCTCAGGGAGTGGGTAGGGGATGTGGGTGGGAGTTCTCACCCATAGGTGAAGCCCTCAGGGAGTGGGTAGGGGTGTGGGTGGGAGTTCTCACCCATAGGTGAAGCCCTCAGGGAGTGGGTAGGGGATGTGGGTGGGAGTTCTCACCCATAGGTGAAGCCCTCAGGTAGTGGGTAGGGGATGTGGGTGGGAGTTCTCACCCATAGGTGAAGCCCTCAGGTAGTGGGTAGGGGATGTGGGTGGGAGTTCTCACCCATAGGTGAAGCCCTCAGGGAGTGGGTAGGGGATGTGGGTGGGAGTTCTCACCCATAGGTGAAGCCCTCAGGGAGTGGGTAGGGGATGTGGGTGGGAGTTCTCACCCATAGGTGAAGCCCTCAGGGAGTGGGTAGGGGATGTGGGTGTTGGGCATGAGGAAGAACGTCCTGAGGAGGTGGATGACACTGCAGACAGAGAGAATGAGGAAGGAGGAGCGGAGGGAGACCCCTCCTTCATACATCACCTGAGACAGAGGGAGAGAGAGATGGACAAGCTGAGCCACCAATGGATAGCTATTAAACCACCATGACTACATATAATACAAATATAATCAATATATGGGATATATCTACAATATATACAAATTTAATCAATATATGAGATATATCTACAATATATACAAATATAATCAATATATGGGATATATCTACAATATATACAAATATAATCAATATATGGGATATATCTACAATATATACAAATATAATCAATATATGGGATATATCTACAATATATACAAATATAATCAATATATGGGATATATCTACAATATATACAAATTTAATCAATATATGAGATATATCTACAATATATACAAATATAATCAATATATGGGATATCTACAATATATACAAATATAATCAATATATGGGATATATCTACAATATATACAAATATAATCAATATATGGGATATATCTACAATATATACAAATATAATCAATATATGGGATATATCTACAATATATACAAATATAATCAATATATGGGATATATCTACAATATATACAAATGTAATCAATATATGGGATATATCTACAATATATACAAATATAATCAATATATGGGATATATCTACAATATATACAAATATAATCAATATATGGGATATATCTACAATATATACAAATGTAATCAATATATGGGATATATCTACAATATATACAAATATAATCAATATATGGGATATATCTACAATATATACAAATATAATCAATATATGGGATATATCTACAATATATACAAATATAATCAATATATGGGATATATCTACAATATATACAAATATAATCAATATATGGGATATATCTACAATATATACAAATGTAATCAATATATGGGATATATCTACAATATATACAAATTCATCTGTTTTATACACTTGGCCTTTTTAAGGCAGTTATCTAGTAACCTGACGAGCAGAACATTTTTCTCTCAGAGGCCTCTGTCCTGTAGGCTACAGTATGTGTGCGTTCTGTGATACCTTGATGATGAGGAAGACAGCAGAGGAAGAGTCGAAGGCTCCATTATAGAGGGTGATGATGGTGGAACGATGGGAGCCAAATAGGTTCCCAACCTATGGTAGCAAACAACAGTTCAACAACTGTGGACATTCATCCAAGAAGAATACATCCACCCATATAGTACACAGTATAAATACAGTGTCCATATAGTACACAGTATAAATACAGTATCCATTTAGTATACAGAGAAATACAGTATCCATTTAGTATACAGAGAAATACAGTATCCATTTAGTATACAGAGAAATACAGTATCCATATAGTACACAGTATAAATACAGTATTTACTGAATAAATATCAGTTTTATGTGTCAGACAAAATAGTGTGACATACACCTGTTACACAGACAAAATAGTGTGACATACACCTGTTACACAGATGTAATGAATAGTGTTTGTCCTGTCTGGAGCTGAAACTGAGGAGTCATGGCAAGCTGCTGTACCTGTATGTTTGTGATGAGGAACATTATACCTCCCACTGCGATGAAGGACAGGGCTGGGAACAGCAGCATGGACAGAGCTATGAGAGAGAGACACAGACAGCATAGGCCAAGTTCAGCCTGGATCAATATTTACTCATCCAACATCCAACACTAGGAATGTGCTCTTCCTAATGCTTTTGCAGGTCCCCGTCCCGAGTCCACCTGGTCGTACTGCTGCTCCAGTTTCTGCTGGTCTGCCTGACGTGCTACCTTATCCAGGACCTGCTGTTTCAACCCTCTCTCTCCTTCTCCCGGTGTCTCTCTCTCTTGACCTCTCTCTCTCCTTCTCCCGGTGTCTCTCTCTCTCGACCTCTCTCTCTCCTTCTCCCGGTATCTCTCGATCTCTCTCTCACTCCTTCTCCCAGTGTCCCTCTCTCTCTCCTTCTCCCGGTGTCCCTCTCTCTCGACCTCTCTCTCTCCTTCTCCCGGTGTCTCTCGATCTCTCTCTCACTCCTTCTCCCAGTGTCCCTCTCTCTCGACCTCTCTCTCTCCTTCTCCCGGTGTCCCTCTCTCTCGACCTCTCTCTCTCCTTCTCCCGGTGTCCCTCTCTCTCTCCTTCTCCCGGTGTCTCTCTCTCGACCTCTCTCTCTCCTTCTCCCAGTGTCTCTCTCTCTCGACCCTCTCTCTCCTTCTCCCGGTGTCCCTCTCTCTCGACCTCTCTCTCTCCTTCTCCCGGTGTCCCTCTCTCTCTCCTTCTCCCGGTGTCTCTCTCTCTCGACCTCTCTCTCTCCTTCTCCCGGTGTCTGTCTCTCTCGACCTCTCTCTCTCCTTCTCCCGGTGTCTCTCTCTCTCGACCTCTCTCTCACCTTCTCCCGGTGTCTCTCTCTCTCGACCTCTCTCTCCTTCTCCCGGTGTCTCTCTCTCTCGACCTCTCTCTCTCCTTCTCCCGGTGTCTCTCTCTCTCGATCTCTGAATGCTCGGCAATGAAAAGCCAACTGACACTTACTCCTGAGGTGCTGACCTGCTGCACCCTCTACAACCACTGTGATTATTATTTGACCCTGCTGGTCATCTATGAACGTTCGAACATCTTGAAGAACGATCTGGCCTTAATGGCCATGTACTCTTATAATTTCCACCGGGAACAGCCAGAGCCTGGTTCCTCTCTAGGTTTTGGGCTTTCTATGGAGTTTTTCCTAGCCACTGTGCTTCTACATCTGCAGTGCTTGCTGTTTAGGGTTTTAGACTGGGTTTCCTTACAAGCCCTTTGTGTCATCTGCTGATGTAAATAGAGCTTTAGAAATACATTTGATTGATTGTCTTTGTTCATTTATCAAATACACGAACACCAAGAGCTGTTCTGATTGAATAACAACCGTTCTACTGTGCAGTCTATGTTCACCTGAACTGGAGAAGGCAACCATCAGTGTACCAGTGGTGTAGAGACATCTGAGGGGAATACAGAGCAGAGGTGGATATAGAGGTGTCACACAGTGGGTTATGGTCTGTTAAACTTTAGTCGTGACACATTTCTCAGTGGGTCAGAAGACAACCTCAATAACCGTGTAGAACTAAGATTAAAATATGCACACACATTCTACAACAACAATGACTGAGTAAACCAGGACTGGACCCTCACCTTCCCACCCCCTTTAGACTCAGTGACTCTCTCTGGTCTAGGCGACGGTCTAGGTATAAACTGCCTACACACATTCTACAACAACAATGACTGAGTAAACCAGGAATGGACCCTCACCTTCCCACCCCCTTTAGACTCAGTGACTCTCTCTGGTCTCGCCGACGGTCTAGGTATAAACTTACTGAAGACTTGTAATTTATTGACTATGTGTAAATAAAACTCTGAGGATGTCCTGGAAATACTGGTCAGAGGTCAGGACCTCGTTATACTCTTTAAATGTTGACATTGTAAGAATTATTTGCAATGGATATGCCATACATCACATTGTATATGGGTATATTGCCATCCTTACCTGACCAGGGCAGGAAAAACTATGGGCCCTAGCAATGAAGCCTGGATTTCTGTAGTTGAAAAAAAGACTCACATTCCCAGAAGCCTCGTTGCCATGGTGCCGAAGCGGTCGAAGATGAATCCGTTGGGAAGCGTGAGGAAGTTGTTCATAAAGGAGGTGACGGTGAAGACCAGAGAGAATTGTGCATCCTGTCCACTACAGTCTGAGAGAGATGGAGGGATGGGGAGAGAGATTAGAGATGATGAAGACCAGAGAGAACTGTACATCATGTCCACTACAGTCTGAGAGAGATGGAGGGATGGGGAGAGAGATTAGAGATGATGAAGACCAGAGAGAACTGTGCATCATGTCCACTACAGTCTGAGAGAGATGGAGGGATGGGGAGAGAGATTAGAGATGATGAAGACCAGAGAGAACTGTGCATCATGTCCACTACAGTCTGAGAGAGATGGAGGGATGGGGAGAGAGATTAGAGATGATGAAGACCAGAGAGAACTGTGCATCATGTCCACTACAGTCTGAGAGATGGAGGGATGGGGAGAGAGATTAGAGATGATGAAGACCAGAGAGAACTGTGCATCATGTCCACTACAGTCTGAGAGAGATGGAGGGATGGGGAGAGAGATTAGAGATGATGAAGACCAGAGAGAACTGTGCATCATGTCCACTACAGTCAGAGAGATGGAGGGATGGGGAGAGAGATTAGAGATGATGAAGACCAGAGAGAACTGTGCATCATGTCCACTACAGTCTGAGAGAGATGGAGGGATGGGGAGAGAGATTAGAGATGATGAAGACCAGGGAGAACTGTGCATCATGTCCACTACAGTCAGAGAGAGATGGAGGGATGGGGAGAGAGATTAGAGATGATGAAGACCAGAGAGAACTGTGCATCATGTCCACTACAGTCTGAGAGATGGAGGGATGGGGAGAGAGATTAGAGATGATGAAGACCAGAGAGAACTGTGCATCATGTCCACTACAGTCAGAGAGATGGAGGGATGGGGAGAGAGATTAGAGATGATGAAGACCAGAGAGAACTGTGCATCATGTCCACTACAGTCTGAGAGAGATGGAGGGATGGGGAGAGAGATTAGAGATGATGAAGACCAGGGAGAACTGTGCATCATGTCCACTACAGTCAGAGAGAGATGGAGGGATGGGGAGAGAGATTAGAGATGATGAAGACCAGAGAGAACTGTGCATCATGTCCACTACAGTCTGAGAGATGGAGGGATGGGGAGAGAGATTAGAGATGATGAAGACCAGAGAGAGATGGAGGGATGGGGAGAGAGATTAGAGATGATGAAGACCAGAGAGAACTGTGCATCATGTCCACTACAGTCAGAGAGATGGAGGGATGGGGAGAGAGATTAGAGATGATGAAGACCAGGGAGAACTGTGCATCATGTCCACTACAGTCAGAGAGAGAGATGGAGGGATGGGGAGAGAGATTAGAGATGATGAAGACCAGAGAGATGGAGGGAGAACTGTGCATCATGTCCACTACAGTCAGAGAGATGGAGGGATGGGGAGAGAGATTAGAGATGATGAAGACCAGGGAGAATGCATCATGAGGAGATGGGGATGGGGAGAGAGAGAGGATGGAGGGATGGGGGAGAGAGATTAGAGATGATGAAGACCAGAGAGAACTGTGCATCATGTCCACTACAGTCAGAGAGAGAGATGGAGGGATGGGGAGAGAGATTAGAGATGATGAAGACCAGAGAGAACTGTGCATCATGTCCACTACAGTCAGAGAGAGAGATGGAGGGATGGGGAGAGAGATTAGAGATGATGAAGACCAGAGAGAATTGTGCATCCTGTCCACTACAGTCTGAGAGATGGAGGGATGGGGAGAGAGATTAGAGATGATGAAGACCAGAGAGAGATGGAGGGATGGGGAGAGAGATTAGAGATGATGAAGACCAGAGAGAACTGTGCATCATGTCCACTACAGTCTGAGAGAGATGGAGGGATGGGGAGAGAGATTAGAGATGATGAAGACCAGGGAGAACTGTGCATCATGTCCACTACAGTCTGAGAGAGATGGAGGGATGGGGAGAGAGATTAGAGATGATGAAGACCAGAGAGAACTGTGCATCATGTCCACTACAGTCAGAGAGATGGAGGGATGGGGAGAGAGATTAGAGATGATGAAGACCAGAGATAACTGTGCATCCTGTCCACTACAGTCAGAGAGATGGAGGGATGGGGAGAGAGATTAGAGATGATGAAGACCAGAGATAACTGTGCATCATGTCCACTACAGTCAGAGAGATGGAGGGATGGGGAGAGAGATTAGAGATGATGAAGACCAGGGAGAACTGTGCATCATGTCCACTACAGTCTGAGAGAGAGATGGAGGGATGGGGAGAGAGATTAGAGATGATGAAGACCAGGGAGAACTGTGAATCATGTCCACTACAGTCTGAGAGAGAGATGGAGGGATGGGGAGAGAGATTAGAGATGATGAAGACCAGGGAGAACTGTGCATCATGTCCACTACAGTCTGAGAGAGAGATGGAGGGATGGGGAGAGAGATTAGAGATGATGAAGACCAGGGAGAACTGTGCATCATGTCCACTACAGTCTGAGAGAGAGATGGAGGGATGGGGAGAGAGATTAGAGATGATGAAGACCAGGGAGAACTGTGCATCATGTCCACTACAGTCAGAGAGATGGAGGGATGGGGAGAGAGATTAGAGATGATGAAGACCAGAGAGAACTGTGCATCATGTCCACTACAGTCAGAGAGAGATGGAGGGATGGGGAGAGAGATTAGAGATGATGAAGACCAGAGAGAACTGTGCATCTTGTCCACTACAGTCAGAGAGATGGAGGGATGGGGAGAGATTAGAGATGATGAAGACCAGAGAGAACTGTGCATCATGTCCACTACAGTCAGAGAGAGAGATGGAGGGATGGGGAGAGAGATTAGAGATGATGAAGACCAGAGAGAACTGTGCATCATGTCCACTACAGTCTGAGAGAGATGGAGGGATGGGGAGAGAGATTAGAGATGATGAAGACCAGAGAGAACTGTGCATCATGTCCACTACAGTCAGAGAGAGAGATGGAGGGATGGGGAGAGAGATTAGAGATGATGAAGACCAGGGAGAACTGTGCATCCTCTCCACTACAGTCTGAGAGAGATGGAGGGATGGGGAGAGAGATTAGAGATGATGAAGACCAGGGAGAACTGTGCATCCTCTCCACTACAGTCAGAGAGATGGAGGGATGGGGAGAGAGATTAGAGATGATGAAGACCAGAGAGAACTGTGCATCATGTCCACTACAGTCAGAGAGATGGAGGGATGGGGAGAGAGATTAGAGATGATGAAGACCAGGGAGAACTGTGCATCATGTCCACTACAGTCTGAGAGATGGAGGGATGGGGAGAGAGATTAGAGATGATGAAGACCAGAGAGAACTGTGCATCATGTCCACTACAGTCTGAGAGATGGAGGGATGGGGAGAGAGATTAGAGATGATGAAGACCAGAGAGAACTGTGCATCATGTCCACTACAGTCAGAGAGAGAGATGGAGGGATGGGGAGAGAGATTAGAGATGATGAAGACCAGAGAGAACTGTGCATCATGTCCACTACAGTCAGAGAGAGATGGAGGGATGGGGAGAGAGATTAGAGATGATGAAGACCAGGGAGAACTGTGCATCTTGTCCACTACAGTCTGAGAGATGGAGGGATGGGGAGAGAGATTAGAGATGATGAAGACCAGAGAGAACTGTGCATCATGTCCACTACAGTCTGAGAGATGGAGGGATGGGGAGAGAGATTAGAGATGATGAAGACCAGAGAGAACTGTGCATCTTGTCCACTACAGTCTGAGAGATGGAGGGATGGGGAGAGAGATTAGAGATGATGAAGACCAGGGAGAACTGTGCATCTTGTCCACTACAGTCTGAGAGATGGAGGGATGGGGAGAGAGATTAGAGATGATGAAGACCAGAGAGAACTGTGCATCATGTCCACTACAGTCAGAGAGAGATGGAGGGATGGGGAGAGAGATTAGAGATGATGAAGACCAGAGAGAACTGTGCATCTTGTCCACTACAGTCAGAGAGAGATGGAGGGATGGGGAGAGAGATTAGAGATGATGAAGACCAGAGAGAACTGTGCATCATGTCCACTACAGTCAGAGAGATGGAGGGATGGGGAGAGAGATTAGAGATGATGAAGACCAGAGAGAACTGTGCATCATGTCCACTACAGTCAGAGAGAGAGATGGAGGGATGGGGAGAGAGATTAGAGATGATGAAGACCAGAGATAACTGTGCATCATGTCCACTACAGTCTGAGAGAGATGGAGGGATGGGGAGAGAGATTAGAGATGATGAAGACCAGAGAGAACTGTGCATATTCTCCACTACAGTCTGAGAGAGAGATGGAGGGATGGGGAGAGAGATTAGAGATGATGAAGACCAGGGAGAACTGTGCATATTCTCCACTACAGTCTGAGAGAGAGATGATGAAGACCAGAGAGAACTGTGCATATTCTCCACTACAGTCTGAGAGAGAGATGGAGGGATGGGGAGAGAGATTAGAGATGATGAAGACCAGGGAGAACTGTGCATCATGTCCACTACAGTCAGAGAGAGATGGAGGGATGGGGAGAGAGATTAGAGATGATGAAGACCAGAGAGAACTGTGCATCATGTCCACTACAGTCAGAGAGAGAGATGGAGGGATGGGGAGAGAGATTAGAGATGATGAAGACCAGAGAGAACTGTGCATCATGTCCACTACAGTCTGAGAGAGATGGAGGGATGGGGAGAGAGATTAGAGATGATGAAGACCAGGGAGAACTGTGCATCATGTCCACTACAGTCAGAGAGATGGATGGATGAGGAGGGAGAGTGTGGGGGAGGGGGATGGGGCAGAGAGAGAGATGAATATAGAGAGAAGTAGAGATCCAGGTCATTCAGTTTTCTAGTATGAACTCCTCAGCTGTGCTTCGTATTCTATTATATTCCAATCTATACTATTGTATTCTATGTCATATTGAACTGAATAGCATTGAACTACTCACCTGTTTCCACTGTACTGTTGGGTCCAGTAGTCAGATTGACACACAGGTCAGTGAAGTATCCATCTGTCTTCAGGACGAAGACCAGCGATGCCCAGCCGAAGACCACGCCGGCAAAACACAGACACTCCACCAGCCCTGTGGCCAGGGTCAGCCTGTACCGCAACCCCACTCCCCCCCCACCGCATCCCAGCATCCTCCCTGATTAACAGGCTGGCTGACTGGCTGGCTAGCTACCTGCCTGGCTGACTGAGTCCTTGCTCTGACTGGCTGGCTGGCTGACCGACTGATAGCTACCTGCCTGGCTGACTCCCTGCTCTGATTGGCTGGCTGACCGACTGATAGCTACCTGCCTGGCTGACTCCCTGCTCTGACTGGCTGCCTGTTTAACTGTCACTCAAAGGACTGTTCTTGTTGTCTTATTACTGTGGGGTTTATTGGGTCACTGTATTCAGAGACCCTTTTTTCTATCCTCTGACTCCTCTTAATTTTTCTATACGCCCTCCCTCTCTCTCTCTCTCTCCCTCGCTCTCTCTCTCTCCCTCGCGCTCTCTCTCCCTCGCGCTCTCTCTCCCTCTCTCTCTCTCTCCCTCGCTCTCTCTCTCCCTCTCTCTCTCTCTCTCTCTCCCTCGCTCTCTCTCTCCCTCTCGCTCTCTCTCTCCCTCGCGCTCTGTCTCTCCCTCGCTCTCTCTCTCTCCCTCTCTCTCTCTCTCCCTCGCTCTCTCTCTCCCTCTCGCTCTCTCTGTCCCTCGCGCTCTGTCTCTCCCTCGCTCTCTCTCTCTCCCTCTCTCTCTCTCTCTCTCTCTCTCTCTCCCTCTCTATCCCTCTTGATAGTTGTTTTGAGTATTAGAGAGTGTCTGGCTGAAAAGTAGTTGTATCACTAGAGAGAACTGCTGGGTGGGAGAGATAAGGCGTTGCATTCCAATTCAAACTGCACTTATCAGAAAATATACGGGTTAACTCCCCTTCTCAACAAGTTCTTTAAAATGTATTTTTTAGGATAGAAGACTGTGTTACTCTGGATAAGAGCCTCTGCTAAATGACCTAAATGTAGAAGAACAGTAGACTGTCTATAGAATGACTTGCAGTATCAGAAGAAGTTACAGATAACACATTTTATGACACATTTCAAACAACTCTTTCTTGAAGTGGTAGTGGTGGCCGCAGTAGAATTTGAGTTCATGGCACACGAACACGAGTTGTCATAATAGTAGGCCTAGTGGTTAAACCCACGAGGAGTGTGACGTTTCTCAACCTGCAGTGTAAACTGATGAAAGTTTGCTCTAATAGCCCCTCTGTCTGTAGATGTGTTTCTCTTCCTCTTTCTTTCTCACTTCCTCTCCTTTCGGGCCCACTTTGTGTTTATTTCCCTCTCTTTTCTTCAGTGTGTAACTCATGACTTTTGTTCATTCCTTTGTTGCCATTTCATAAATGATCCTGTCATTTGCTTTGAGAGAGAGGCGATTGTTCATCTTCCCCCTAAAATATACAAGTAAAGAGGCATCACAACACGTGGCAAGTGTAATAATGCAATAACAATTAATAATACATAGTGCACATCAAACACTTTAAGGATAAATAATTATAATACAATAATACAGCCTACATTACAGTGCGGGAAGACTACAGACGACACAGTACACTCGCCATATAACGGTAAACCACATCAGATTAGCTACAGACTAATCCGCCATGCGGTCATTGCATTACTGTGTTTTCTTTGCGCGCAATCTGTAGTATGGTGCCAAAACGCCTAACAATAGACAGTAAAATAGTTCGGTTATAGCGGGACGTTGACCAGTATACGACACAGTGCTGTCATAAAACAATAAAAACGTGTATGGCTATGGTAGAGCAACTTTTATGACCATTATTACACTGGCCACAGTTCAACCATGCAGCATTGATCATAAATCGTAGGCTATGAAAACGATGCCATACATAGGCTGTAGCCTATACATTCAGATATTAGCCTATATACCAGCCACTCACCTTGTTTAATGATCCCACTTAGTTCAATGTCGATCCTCTTGTTGATTTCACTTAGTTCAATGTCGATCCTCTTGTTGATTTGTGGTCGAACTCTAAACAGAACTCGTCATTACGCGCAGGCGCCGCGATGTGCCTGTCCATTCGCTGTCTGTCTTTCCACCTGCGCTGCATGGTGCACGCGACGCAAGCGTTGGCCAGGCATTGGGGACTTGGCTAAATGACCATGTTGGAACCATGGCCATGGACCAAAATATGGTGGTGAGCGGTGAGTTGTCTCCAGTTGCTTATATCTAATTATCAACTGGGTGGTAGAGCCCTGAGTGCTAATTTGCTGAAAGCCATGGTATATTAGACATATACCAGGGGTATGACAAAACATGCATTTTTCCTGTTCTAATTACACTTGTAACCAGTTTATAACAGCAATAAGGCACCTCGGGGGTTTGGCCAATATACCACGGCTAGGGGCTGTGTCCAGACACTCCGTGTTGTGCCTAAGAACAGCTCTGTGTGGGATTTCTGATGATAATGTCATTAATTGTAAAATGGAAATACAAACTTGGAATATTATTTGACAGCAATAATAAAATACATCTTCTGGAATTAAAAAGTAACTTGACCAATGAAAGCAGCTATCTCAACCATCAGCATTTTACTCAGAAACTGCCTAGCAACACAGCAGGCTACAATAAAGGCCAATCCACAGAACAGAAGTCTACTGTATGTATTGAACTCTTGAATTTACGTGGAATCCCCCCTTTTAAAACTGGTTCAAGTCTTTCCACATAAAACTTTAGATCATATGTAAAACAAGAAGTCAATTACATCACACACACAGGGCACTTCCATCACGTGTGTGTCTTCATGTGAGCTCGGAGGTGTGCGCCATGCGAGAAGTGGCGTCCACATAGTGTGCAGGCCAAGGGTCGGACCCCCGTGTGCAGCAGTTCATGTCTCCTCAGGTGACTGGGTCTGATGAAGCTCCGCCCACACATGGAACAGTGATGCGTCCTCTCTCTCGTGTGGTTGAGGGCGTGCCGCTTAAGGCAGCTGATGTAGGGGAAACCCTTCCCACAATGCTTGCATACGAACCTCCCCTCCTTCTCTTTACTGAGGGGAGCTCGAATTCTGACAGTCCCACCATTTCCTCTTTGGTCTCCATGGTGACCAGGCATGAAGGTGACAACAGAGTTTTTCCCCGGGAACGATGCGTAATCCTCTGTGGTCGTTGTCAAGGAGGAAGTGTGTTGTTGTAGTTGGTTTTCTGACGAGTAGGTGAAAAATAGACCAGAGGTGTCTGTGTAGCCACCGTACCCCAGGTTCAGTGCTGCATACTCGGGGTACGTTTGGCCCAGATCCCCCTGGTCGACCTCCAGGCCTGGTTCTCCTCCCGGTAGTGGGTTGAGGTCTGGACATGGGCTCTCTGGCTCCCTCTTGAGGCAGATCTCAACTACTACAGGCTGTTCCTGGTCAAGGCAGTGAGAGCTGCTACTGAGGTCATGGTCCAGAGTTCTATGTTCCAGTTCTATGTGGTGTCCCATAGTTCTATGTTCCTGTTCTATGTGGTGTCCCATAGTTCTATGTTCCACTTCTATGTTGTGTTCCATAGAGTCAGTGAGCTCATCTCTACCCCCTGGTGGTGTACTCTGGAACCCCCAGTCCTCCTCAAAACTGCTCTGATCAGTGGGATGCGGTTGCCGGGCGACCAGTGGAGTGGTGGAACGCTCAGGAGCTTACATGTAGGAGAGGGGACAACAGGGGATAGAGAACAGAAGGCAATGTCATCATCATCATCCTCACCACCACAATCATCATCATCACTATCAACATGCAATATTGCATTTTGCTGGCTGGATGTTTGAATTTGGCCTCTCTTCCTCCCTCATTTCATTTAAGCTCTTTCCTTCTCTCTCGGTAGCTTGGTTTCCATCCAATTTAATGTCAATATTCTCAAATCTGCATACGAAAATATGTACATTTTCCCACCAGCGGTGTGTTTCCACCAAACGGACTTGTTGCGGATAAAAAACAGGAACTCAGTCTGGCTTTCAACTGAACAGTAGAAGGCACAAGGTGCAACTTCTAAATTGGGTAGTACATTATCAGTTCCTCTTGTCATGTCAGTCATTGTGTAGCAGTATAACTTTAGACCGTCCCTCGCCCTTACCCGGGCGCGAACCAGGGACCCTCTGCACACATCAACAACAGTCACCCACGAAGCATCGTTACCCATCGCTCCACAGAAGCCGCGGCCCTTGCAGAGCAAGGGGAACCACTACTTCAAGGTCTCAGAGCAAGTGACGTCACCGATTGAAACGCTAACGAGCCGTTTCACATCCGTTACACTTGCACACCTTAGAGAGCTATTTATAACTTGTCAGAAACGTCCAGATCAACTAAACATTTTTTTTGCTAGGTTTTTTAGCCCATAGATTTTGTTGAGTCACTCAAATATCACATGAATACACATTAGACATGGCAAAATGTAAAGAATTGCAAGAAAATTACCTTTAAAAACAGCAAAATATTCTCTGCACCCCATTACAAAATGTGTAGAATTGCTGGAAATAAACTTTAAACCTAAATGATTATGGAGCTAGAATATTTGTCAAACGGCAGTCAAGCATCCCCAGAATCAGACCAATGATATTAATCAGAAAGGAGCAGCACCACCCTGAAGTTCATCATGTTATTTCATCTGTAGCCTAATAAACTGCATGATTTCCCGAGTCGTAGTGGGAGTACACACACACACAACATATCATCACGTGACTCCAAGTTCACCTCGATAAAACGGTTATAATTTCAATATTGGCGCAGAGGCGTTTCAATACCCATTTCTCGCATAATTCATTTTACAGACAAAAAGGTCCCACCATGTCGAATGAACAAATGATCGGTTGGCATTTAGAAAATTGTACCGAAACGTCCCGTTTCCATCCATCGTGATAAAATAAAGTTCGGTATGACTTTCCTTGTATAAAAACTGTGGATAGAAACGTGGTTCGTCTCTCTCACCATTCATCCTCAGTTCATTTGGAGCACCACATTCCCCTGGGCCGTCCTCCAGTCTCTCTTGTTTGATGGTAACAGGTTCAGCCGTCTTGTCTGTTACAGTGGTCTGTTAACGGACAGACGGTGATAGTGTGATCAATGCATTGTTAATGGAAGGCGAATTACATAAACACTTACTTGTATGTATGCCTGTGTAATGCATTAATACCTTTACCCTATGAGCCTGTTTTTGACAATGTTTTATCAATCCTTATGTAAATTATTAGACCTTATAATTCAGCTGTAAATAATATCAATGCCATGCCCACGATTAACTATTTTACTGCTGATAAAACAAAAAAGTGTAATGTGCGGCTACACTACCTCGTCCGTTCTTAGTCCCGCCCGCGCCGCGGGTCCATGACTCCACTCGCTGCTGCAACCCTGCTGCGTAAAGACTGGGTCGGGCTTGTGTTCTCTGTTGGTTTCTACATGGAAAGAGAAGGGGCCACATTACTTCATTTTCGACTATCGATTTTAAATCACCAAGCATTTAAAATGAAATACATAAACACGTACGGGGCGTGTGGTGCGGTAGGGAACCCCCGTTCCAAAGTCTCTCGCGCAGCACAGCGCCAACTCCGTCCCCACCGTGTTCAATCGTAGATGTCCTTTTCCGGTGTCGGTTTTCAACTACTTTCAGCTTTTTCATCAGGATTTCGTTATCGTGTTTTTTCCGTGACAGTTCTCCACGTAAAAACGCGGAGTACTCGTCCACCAGTTTGGTTATCTCCGCCATGGCGGCGGTGGATAGAGCTTCCATGATGGACGACAACTGCGTCTGAAACATTACGGTCTCCGACATTCTAGCTAGGATAGCCTAGCTAGCTAGATATCAATAATGGCAATTTTTAAAGGGGAAAAAAGCGATATTGAATTGTAATATGTTTAAACACCGTGGCCTGTAAGTGGACACCTGGTTGGGTAGTTTAAACCCCAGATCATAGCGGTTAACAAATCCCTGTTCCTGTGTCTACAATAATAATGCAACATGACGTGGTGACGTCTCATTCAATTTACCGTAAGTACATGAGAGTTGCATGAGAATTTGGGTTTTTATTTATTTAACCTTTATTTAACTAGGCAAGTCAGTTAGGAACAAATTATTATTTACAATGACGGCCTACCCCGGGCAAACCCTCCCCTAACCCAGAGGACGCTGGGCCAACTGTGCATCGCCCTATGGGACTCCCGATCACGGCCGGTTGTGATACATCCCGGGATCAAACCAGGGTCTGTAGTGACGCCTCTAGCACTGAGATGCAGTGCCTTAGACCGCTGCGTCACTTGGGAGCCACATATTTAACCCATTGTGATTTCTATTTTGACCATTCAAACCTAAATTATACTTTAGACTTTGTTGTTTCACAGTTTAGTTGTATTCTTTATTACAATCAGACAGGTTAACACACACATTACAGTAGGTCTTCACTTTGGTCACTGTCCTCCTTTGCCCTGCCTTGAACAGTCAGTGGCATTGTTCATGATGTAGTGTCAATTGTCCTGGATGCATCCCAACAGTCTAAAGATGCTT
The DNA here is from genome assembly GCF_036934945.1 of Oncorhynchus masou masou. Classification (NCBI taxonomy): domain Eukaryota; kingdom Metazoa; phylum Chordata; class Actinopteri; order Salmoniformes; family Salmonidae; genus Oncorhynchus; species Oncorhynchus masou. Next base: position 267,100 of record NW_027015171.1, read on the forward strand.
TCTCTCCTCGTCTCCTCTCCTTCACCTACATCGGACAAGTGAAAGCAAGATGGCGAAGGGAAGGCAGAGGCACATGTTTGTGCCCCAATGCACCCTATTCCCTAATATAGGGCACTACTTTTAACCAGGGCCCATCAAAAGTAATGCCTTATATAGGGGATAGGGCACTATTTGGGACACAGACCCTGTTTTCCACCAATTTTATCAGATCAATGTTATCAAAGGAAAGGAGACAAGGAGACAAGGAGAGGAAGCGACTTTAGACTATTGAGACGCACAACTACTGTTGTTGGTTGTAGTCACATCCCCACCAGCCTGTTGCACGTGACCGTTGACCCTGAGTTTGTCACTTCCTGTTCGAACCTAGCCCTCCTCTGACTGGCTAGAGAGCGGCAGTGGAGGTGGACATGGAGGGGGTGGATGAAGGTGAGGAGGGTGAGGAGGGTCAGACCCACGTTCACCTGGAGGAGAGGTGGGAAGAAGAACACAAAGATTAAGCCCCCATGTGCAGAGCCTGTGGTCTATCAGTTTCCCAAAACATCCTCTCCAGTACTCCAGCCATTCTACTTACTTAATGTATTACAGTTCTAGCACATCTGATTCCATCAATCTAGTCATCACCAAGCCCCTCACTAGTTGAAACAGTTAGTTCTGGAATACACCAAGTACGTAGAACCACAGCGGTTACTCGATGAGAGGCTTGGTAAACACTCAAAGGTATATAACCCGAGTTCATTACACAGGTATGAGGCCCCTACTGTTTTCTGTAGGATAAAGAATTTGACTGACTGACTCACATAGATAGGGTCTCCATGCAGCAACTCTCTGATGAGGCGTAGAACAGGGAACTGGAGAAGCAGAACCACAGCTGACAGAGATGTTATCAGACCAGACAACTTACCAAAATGGCAGCCGGGAAACCTGGTGGGGAGACGAGAGGAAAAGAAGAAGGCAGACGGATTAAACAAATGGATGACTAGTGGAGATTTCTTTTGTTGAATTTAATTAATTTTGGGTAACAGACATATACAACAAACTGTACAATGTGGACCCAGAGGATATCACTTGAAAGTATTCATTAAAATGATTATTTACAAAGTGGTCCTCAATGGTTAAAGCAATAGTAGTAATGGTGGTCGAGGTAGGGTTAAATTGTGATGGTGGGGCTGGGGGTGCTTTAGGATAGGAGACATAACACACATACACACAGTGTTAACGTACGCAATGGTGAGGAAGGCTTGGTGTCCACCATAGATGAAGGCACTGTTGAGGACTTGCAGGATGAAGGTGAGGTACTGGAGAGGAAGGAGAGGAGAGGAGACGCAGACGTAGAAGAGGAGGCACTGGAGGGAGGTGAGGAAGAGGGAGAGAGAAGAGGAGCGCAGGTCGGCTTCTTGCTTCGTTTCTCCTTTCGGGAGAGAGAGAGACGGAGAGAAAAGGGAGAGAGTGAGAAAGAATGAAGGAGGTGAGAGGTAGGGAGGGAGGTGAGAGGTAGGGAGGGAGGTGAGAGGTAGGGAGGGAGGTGAGAGGTAGGGAGGGAGGTGAGAGGTAGAGAGGGAGGTGAGAGGTAGGGAGGGAGGTGAGAGGTAGAGAGGGAGGTGAGAGGGAGGGAGGGAGGTGAGAGGGAGGGAGGGAGGTGAGAGGGAGAGAGAGGAGGGCAGGTCGGCTTCTTGCTTCGTCTCCTTTGTGGAGAGAAAGAAGGTGAGAGAGAAGGGAGAGTGTGTCAGAGGGAGGCGGGAGGGGAAAGACATAGAAAGAGGGGGGTGAGGATGAAATGTTGATTGAGATACTTCTGACTTTCATTTAAACTGCTTGTTGCTTGGGTCTACTGTGTTGAACTAGATGGAGTCCATCTTTAACTGCTTGTTGCTTGGGTCTACTGTGTTGAAATAAATGGAGTCCATCTTTAACTGCTTGTTGCTTGGGTCTACTGTGTTGAAATAAATGGAGTCCATCTTTAACTGCTTGTTGCTTGGATCTACTGTGTTGAAATAAATGGAGTCCATCTTTAACTGCTTGTTGCTTGGGTATACTGTGTTGAAATAAATGGAGTCCATCTTTAACTGCTTGTTGCTTTGATCTACTGTGTTGAACTAAATGGAGTCCATCTTTAACTGCTTGTTGCTTGGGTCTACTGTGTTGAAATAAATGGAGTCCATCTTTAACTGCTTGTTGCTTGGGTCTACTGTGTTGAACTAAATGGAGTCCATCTTTAACTGCTTGTTGCTTGGGTCTACTGTGTTGAAATAAATGGAGTCCATCTTTAACTGCTTGTTGCTTGGGTCTACTGTGTTGAAATAAATGGAGTCCATCTTTAACTGCTTGTTGCTTGGGTCTACTGTGTTGAACTAAATGGAGTCCATCTTTAACTGCTTGTTGCTTGGGTATACTGTGTTGAACTAAATGGAGTCCATCTTTAACTGCTTGTTGCTTGGGTCTACTGTGTTGAACTATATGGAGTCCATCTTTAACTACAGCTGTAAGCTTTTCCAGGACTTATTCACCATCTAAATCTACAAAGCATTACATGGGCTTGCTCCTACCTATCTCTCTGATTTGGTCCTGCCGTACATACCTACACGTACGCTACGGTCACAAGACGCAGGCCTCCTAATTGTCCCTAGAATTTCTAAGCAAACAGCTGGAGGCAGGGCTTTCTCCTATAGAGCTCTATTTTTATGGAACGGTCTGCCTACCCATGTAAGAGACGCAAACTCAGTCTCAACCTTTAAGTCTTTACTGAAGACTCATCTCTTCAGTGGGTCATATGGTTAAGTGTAGTCTGGCCCAGGTACTCTTAATGATCGGCCATGAAAAGCCAACTGACATTTACTCCCGAGGTGCTGACTTGCTGCACCCTCGACAACTACTGTGATTATTATTATTTGACCATGCTGGTCATTTAGGAACATTTGAACATCTTGGCCATGTTCTGTTATCATCTCCACCCGGCACAGCCAGAAGAGGACTGGCCACCCCTCATAGCCTGGTTCCTCTCTAGGTTTCATCCTTGGTTTCTGTCTTCCTAGGGAGTTTTTCCTAGCCACCGTGCTTCTACACCTGAATTGTTTGCTGTTTGGGGTTTTAGGCTGGGTTTCTGTACAGCACTTTGATATATCAGCTGATGGAAGAAGGGCGAAATAAATCAATTCGATTTGATTTGAAATCAATAAATGTATCAACATAAACAACAGTTATCACAAAGTGCAACTGCAGATCCACAGCCAGCAGTCAGGCCAGACTACTTCACAAAATGGCCACCTAACGACACCTAATTAAGCAATAAGACCCGAGGGGGTTTGAGGTAAATGGTCAATATACCACGGATAAGCGCTGTTCTTATACACGATGCAACGCCTGTGTACAGCCCTTAGCCGTGGTATATTGGCCATTTACCACAAACCTGAGGTGCCTTATTGCTGTTATAAACTGCTTACCAACGTTATTAGAGTCGTAAAAATACATGTTTTGTCATACCCATGGAATACGGTCTGATATATCACGGCTGTCTGCCAATCAGCATTCAGGGCTCGAACCAGCCAGTTTATAATATAATGAATATAATGTATGTACACTTTGTTTAAACCTCATTGTCTGTATTCTGTCTCTAAATGTTGTCTATCACTAGCAGCACCATATCACCATGTAACATTGTGACTATGTGTTGTCGATCACTAGCAGCACCATATCACCAGGTAACATTGTGACTATGTGTTGTCGATCACTAGCAGCACCATATCACCAGGTAACATTGTGACTATGTGTTGTCTATCACTAGCAGCACCATATCACCAGGTAACATTGTGACTATGTGTTGTCTATCACTAGCAGCACCATATCACCAGGTAACATTGTGACTATGTGTTGTCTATCAATAGCAGCACCATATCACCAGGTAACATTGTGACTATGTGTTGTCTATCAATAGCAGCACCATATCACCAGGTAACATTGTGACTATGTGTTGTCTATCACTAGCAGCACCATATCACCAGGTAACATTGTGACTATGTGTTGTCGATCACTAGCAGCACCATATCACCAGGTAACATTGTGACTATGTGTTGTCGATCACTAGCAGCACCATATCACCAGGTAACATTGTGACTGTGTGTTGTCGATCACTAGCAGCACCATATCACCAGGTAACATTGTGACTATGTGTTGTCTATCAATAGCAGCACCATATCACCAGGTAACATTGTGACTATGTGTTGTCTATCAATAGCAGCACCATATCACCAGGTAACATTGTGACTATGTGTTGTCTATCACTAGCAGCACCATATCACCAGGTAACATTGTGACTATGTGTTGTCGATCACTAGCAGCACCATATCACCAGGTAACATTGTGACTATGTGTTGTCGATCACTAGCAGCACCATATCACCAGGTAACATTGTGACTGTGTGTTGTCGATCACTAGCAGCACCATATCACCAGGTAACATTGTGACTATGTGTTGTCTATCAATAGCAGCACCATATCACCAGGTAACATTGTGACTATGTGTTGTCTATCAATAGCAGCACCATATCACCAGGTAACATTGTGACTATGTGTTGTCTATCACTAGCAGCACCATATCACCAGGTAACATTGTGACTATGTGTTGTCGATCACTAGCAGCACCATATCACCAGGTAACATTGTGACTATGTGTTGTCGATCACTAGCAGCACCATATCACCAGGTAACATTGTGACTGTGTGTTGTCGATCACTAGCAGCACCATATCACCATGTAACATTGTGACTGTGTGTTGTCGATCACTAGCAGCACCATATCACCAGGTAACATTGTGACTGTGTGTTGTCGATCACTAGCAGCACCATATCACCAGGTAACATTGTGACTGTGTGTAAATGTTGTCTATCAATAGCAGCACCATATCACCAGGTAACATTGTGACTATGTGTTGTCTATCAATAGCAGCACCATATCACCAGGTAACATTGTGACTATGTGTTGTCTATCACTAGCAGCACCACATCACCAGGTAACATTGTGACTATGTGTTGTCGATCACTAGCAGCACCATATCACCAGGTAACATTGTGACTATGTGTTGTCGATCACTAGCAGCACCATATCACCAGGTAACATTGTGACTATGTGTTGTCTATCACTAGAAGCACCATATCACCAGGTAACATTGTGACTCTGTGTTGTCGATCACTAGCAGCACCATATCACCATGTAACATTGTGACTGTGTGTTGTCGATCACTAGCAGCACCATATCACCAGGTAACATTGTGACTGTGTGTAAATGTTGTCTATCAATAGCAGCACCATATCACCAGGTAACATTGTGACTATGTGTTGTCGATCACTAGCAGCACCATATCACCAGGTAACATTGTGACTGTGTGTAAATGTTGTCTATCAATAGCAGCACCATATCACCAGGTAACATTGTGACTATGTGTTGTCGATCACTAGCAGCACCATATCACCAGGTAACATTGTGACTGTGTGTAAATGTTGTCTATCAATAGCAGCACCATATCACCAGGTAACATTGTGACTATGTGTTGTCTATCAATAGCAGCACCATATCACCAGGTAACATTGTGACTATGTGTTGTCTATCACTAGCAGCACCATATCACCAGGTAACATTGTGACTATGTGTTGTCGATCACTAGCAGCACCATATCACCAGGTAACATTGTGACTATGTGTTGTCGATCACTAGCAGCACCATATCACCAGGTAACATTGTGACTATGTGTTGTCTATCACTAGAAGCACCATATCACCAGGTAACATTGTGACTCTGTGTTGTCGATCACTAGCAGCACCATATCACCATGTAACATTGTGACTGTGTGTTGTCGATCACTAGCAGCACCATATCACCAGGTAACATTGTGACTGTGTGTAAATGTTGTCTATCAATAGCAGCACCATATCACCAGGTAACATTGTGACTATGTGTTGTCGATCACTAGCAGCACTATATCACCAGGTAACATTGTGACTGTGTGTAAATGTTGTCTATCAATAGCAGCACCATATCACCAGGTAACATTGTGACTATGTGTTGTCGATCACTAGCAGCACCATATCACCAGGTAACATTGTGACTGTGTGTAAATGTTGTCTATCAATAGCAGCACCATCTTATTCGAATGCCCACACCGTCACCTGCCCTTAATGTCTATGATGTCACCCACCTGGAGCCAGTGGCTTCCCCTTGTGTCTGTCCATGATGAGGCCATTCCAGGGACCACAGAGGACCCCACAGAGCTGGGTGAAGGCAAAGGCATTGGTGTACTGACTCACTGAAAGAAAGAGACAGAGAGAGAGAGAGAGAGAGAGAGAGAGAGAGAGAGACAGGGTGGGGGTAGAGATAGAGAGACAGAGAGAGACAGAGAGAGAGAGAGAAGGTGGGGGTAGAGATAGAGAGAGACAGAGACAGAGAGAGACAGAGAGAGAGAGAAGGTGGGGGGTAGAGATAGAGAGAGACAGAGAGAGAGAGAGAGAAGGTGGGGGTAGAGAGAGAGACAGAGAGAGAGAGAAAGTGGGGGTAGAGATAGAGAACAAGAGACAGGCGAAGGAAGAGAGAGAGAGAGAGAGAGAGAGAGAGAAAAGAACAGCATTGATAACCATTAAATTAGAGAAGTAGTCTACACAGAGGCAGAAAAATAGTTGTATTTGTGTTTTTCTGTTAGTTTTTACCCAGGGTCTGGTCTCTGTTGGCCAGCCGGTTGAGCATGGGGTTCACCGTGGCGATGAACAGGAAGTGACAGAACTGCATGACAGCCACCCAGACCAGGTGCCACAGGAAGAACCAGGACAAGACACAACTCCTAAAACTGGTAACTGAGAGAGAGAGAGAAGGAGGGGGTGAAGGACAGAGAGAGAGAAGGGGGAGAGAGAGAGAGAGAGAGAGAAGGAGTGGCGTGAAGGATTGAGAGAGAGAGAGAAGGAGTGGCGTGAAGGACAGAGAGAGAGAGAGAAGGAGGGGGGTGAAGGACAGAGAGACAGAGAGAAGGAGTGGCGTGAAGGACAGAGAGAGAGAGAAGGAGGGGGTGAAGAATAGAGAGAGAGAGAAAGAGGGGGGTGAAGGACAGAGCGAGAGAGAAGGAGGGGGTGAAGGACAGAGAGAGAGAGAAGGAGGGGGTGAAGGACAGAGAGAGAGAGAAGGAGGGGGTGAAGGACAGAGAGAGAGAGAAGGAGGGGTGAAGGACAGAGAGAGAGAGAGAGAGAAGGAGGGGGTGAAGGACAGAGAGAGAGAGAAGGAGGGGGTGAAGGACAGAGAGAGAGAGAAGGAGGGGGTGAAGGACAGAGAGAGAGAGAAGGAGGGGGTGAAGGACAGAGAGAGAGAGAAGGAGGGGGTGAAGGACAGAGAGACAGAGAGAAGGAGTGGCGTGAAGGACAGAGAGAGAGAGAAGGAGGGGGTGAAGAATAGAGAGAGAGAGAAGGAGGAGGTGAAGGACAGAGAGAGAGAGAGAGAGAGGACAGAGAGAGAGAAGGGGGGTGAAGGACAGAGAGAGAGAGAGAAGGAGGGCGTGAAGGACAGAGAGAGAGAGAAGGAGGGGGTGAAGGACAGAGAGAGAGAGAAGGAGGGGGTGAAGGACAGAGAGAGAGAGAAGGAGGGGGGTGAAGGACAGAGAGAGAGAGAGAGAGAAGGAGTGGCGTGAAGGACAGAGAGAGAGGGGAGGGGGTGAAAGACAGAGAGAGAGAGAAGGAGGGGGTGAAGGACAGAGAGAGAGAGAGAAGGAGGGGGTGAAGGACAGAGAGAGAGAGAAGGAGGGGGTGAAGGACAGAGAGAGAGAGAAGGAGGGGGTGAAGGACAGAGAGAGAGAGAAGGAGGGGGTGAAGGACAGAGAGAGAGACAGAGAGAAGGAGTGGCGTGAAGGACAGAGAGAGAGAGAAGGAGGGGGTGAAGGACAGAGAGAGAGAGAAGGAGGGGGTGAAGGACAGAGAGAGAGAGAAGGAGGGGGTGAAGGACAGAGAGATAGACAGAGAGAAGGAGTGGTGTGAAGGACAGAGAGAGAGAGAAGGAGTGGCGTGAAGGACAGAGAGAGAGAGAAGGAGGGGGGTGAAGGACAGAGAGAGAGAGACGGAGGGGGGTGAAGGACAGAGAGAGAGAAGGAGTGGCGTGAAGGACAGAGAGAGAGAGAAGGAGGGGGTGAAGGACAGAGAGAGAGGAGGAGGGGTGTGAAGGACAGAGAGAGGGAGAAGGAGGGGGTGAAGGACAGAGAGAGAGAAGGAGGGGGTGAAGAACAGAGAGAGAGAGAAAGAGGGGGTGAAGGACAGAGCGAGAGAGAAGGAGAGAGGAGAGAGGGGGTGAAGGAGAGAGAGAAGGAGGGGGTGAAGGACAGAGAGAGAGAGAAGGAGGGGGTGAAGGACAGAGAGAGAGAGAGAGAGAGAAGGAGTGGCGAGAAGGAAGGACAGAGAGAGAGAGAGGGGGAGGGGGTGAAAGACAGAGAGAGAGAGAGGAGGGGGGTGAAGGACAGAGAGAGAGAGAAGGAGGGGGTGAAGGACAGAGAGAGAGAGAAGGAGGGGGTGAAGGACAGAGAGATAGACAGAGAGAAGGAGTGGTGTGAAGGACAGAGAGAGAGAGAAGGAGGGGCGTGAAGGACAGAGAGAGAGAAGGAGGGGGTGAAGGACAGAGACAGAGAGAGAGAGGACGGAGGGGGTGAAGGACAGAGAGAGAGAAGGAGTGGCGTGAAGGACAGAGAGAGAGAGAAGGAGGGGGGTGAAGGACAGAGAGAGAGGAGGAGGGGTGTGAAGGACAGAGAGAGGGAGAAGGAGGGGGTGAAGGACAGAGAGAGAGAGAAGGAGGGGGTGAAGAATAGAGAGAGAGAGAAAGAGGGGGGTGAAGGACAGAGCGAGAGAGAAGGAGGGGGTGAAGGACAGAGAGAGAGAGAGAAGGAGGGGGTGAAGGACAGAGGAGAGAGAAGGAGGGGGTGAAGGACAGAGAGAGAAGGAGGGGGTGAAGGACAGAGAGAGAGAGAAGGAGGGGGTGAAGGACAGAGAAGGAGGGAAGGAGGGGGAGAAGGACAGAGAGACAGAGAGAAGGAGTGGGCGTGAAGGACAGAGAGAGAGAAGGAGGGGGTGAAGAATAGAGAGAGAGAGAGAAAGAGGGGGTGAAGGACAGAGCGAGAGAGAAGGAGGGGGTGAAGGACAGGAGAGAGAGAGAGAAGGAGGGGGTGAAGGACAGAGAGAGAGAGAAGGGGGGGTGAAGGACAGAGAGAGAGAGAGAAGGAGTGGCGTGAAGGACAGAGAGAGAGGGGAGGGGGTGAAAGACAGAGAGAGAGAGAAGGAGGGGGTGAAGGACAGAGAGAGAGAGAAGGAGGGGGTGAAGGACAGAGCGAGAGAGAAGGAGTGGGGTGAAGGACAGAGAGAGAGAGAAGGAGGGGGTGAAGGACAGAGAGAGAGAGGAGGAGGAGGGGGTGACAGGACAGAGAGAGAGACAGAGAGAAGGAGTGGTGTGAAGGACAGAGAGAGAGAGAAGGAGTGGCGTGAAGGACAGAGAGAGAGAGAAGGAGGGGGTGAAGGACAGAGAGAGAGAGACGGAGGGGTGGGGTGAAGGACAGAGAGAGAGAGAAGGAGTGGCGTGAAGGACAGAGAGAGAGAGAAGGAGGGGGTGAAGGACAGAGAGAGAGAAGGAGGGGTGTGAAGGACAGAGAGAGGGAGAAGGAGGGGGTGAAGGACAGAGAGAGAGAGAAGGAGGGGGGTGAAGGACAGAGAGAGAGAGAAGGAGGGGGGTGAAGGACAGAGAGAGAGAGAAGGAGGGGGTGAAGGACAGAGAGAGAGAGAAGGAGGGGGTGAAGGACAGAGAGAGAGAGAGAGAGAGAGGCAGAGGAAGGGAGGAGGACAGAGAGCGAGGGAGAGACGGAGGAAGGGAGGAGGACAAAGAGACAGAGGAAGGGAGGAGGACAGAGAGAGAGGGAGAGACGGAGGAAGGGAGGAGGACAGAGAGAGGGAGAGACGGAGGAAGGGAGGAGGACAGAGAGAGAGGGAGGGACGGAGGAAGGGAGGACAGAGAGAGAGGGAGAGACGGAGGAAGGGAGGAGGACAGAGAGAGAGGGAGAGACAGAGGAAGGGAGGAGGACAGAGAGAGAGGGAGAGACGGAGGAAGGGAGGAGGACAGAGAGAGAGGGAGAGACAGAGGAAGGGAGGAGGACAGAGAGAGAGGGAGAGACGGAGGAAGGGAGGAGGACAGAGAGAGGGAGAGACGGAGGAAGGGAGGAGGACAGAGAGAGAGGAAGAGACGGAGGAAGGGAGGACAAAGAGAGAGGGAGAGACAGAGGAAGGGAGGACAGAGAGAGAGGGAGAGACGGAGGAAGGGAGGAGGACAGAGAGAGAGGGAGAGACGGAGGAAGGGAGGAGGACAGAGAGAGAGGGCGAGACGGAGGAAGGGAGAAGGACAGAGAGAGAGGGAGAGACGGAGGAAGGGAGGAGGACAGAGAGAGAGGGAGAGAAGGAGGAAGGGAGGACAGAGAGAGAGGGAGAGACGGAGTAAGGGAGGATGACAGAGAGAGAAGGAGAGACGGAGGAAGGGAGGAAGGGAGGAGGACAAAGAGAGAGGGAGAGACGGAGGAAGGGAGGAGGACAGAGACTGGGTGTTGGTTGGGGCAATATTCTATGATGCTTGTGTGGCTGTATGAGGTGTCTGTGAGCGAATGACTTTGCTCACTTTCTCAGTGCTTTTTAATAACCTTTACAATATGTAGGACTATTTCATGCCAATAAAGCCCTTTGTATTTAATTGAATTGACTGGGATGACCAGGTTTCTTACCTCTCTCAGGCTGATCGGGTCTGGAAGGTCCTGCTTTGTGCTGCAACTGCAGCGGGACACTCTCAGCCTTCTGTAACACAGCATTCTTCTGATATTTGGCATTCACATCTCCTTTTCTCTCTCCTCCTCCTCCGTCCTTTCTCCTCTCTCTCCCCCTCTCTCCCAACGCCGGCCACCGCAGCTCACCCTGTCACAAAGAGCTCAGTCAGAGTCACCTCTTTAAAATCATGGCGGCGACAGTCCTGTTTGGTATCCATAGTGGCCGGTCACCATGGTGACTGTTAGTCTGGTTGTGTGGTGTGGTGGTGCATCGTGGGAGTCATAGTTCTTCTGACCCATAAGCGTATCTGTCGGGGAGTGGGTAGGGGATGTGGGTCTTGGGCATGAGGAAGAACGTCCGGAAGACATGGATGATGCTGCAGATGGAGAGAACGAGGAAGGAGGAGTGGAAAGAGACCCCTCTTTCATACAAAAACTTCAGAGAGAGGAAGAGGAAGAGGGAGAGAGAGGAAGAGGAAGAGGGAGAGAGAGGAAGAGGGAGAGAGAGAAAGAGGGAGAGAGAGAGAGAGAAAGAGGGAGGGAGAGAGAGAGAGAAAGGGGGAGAGAGAAAGAGGGAGATGTTATATACAACATGTATGAATCCTTACTTCACCGCTTTTGATTATCAGTGATTCCTTAAATCATGAATGTTTTTGCCTGAGCTCAGTTTGCATCTGTCACAATGGAATTAAGCAGTCAGTCAAGGAAGAGTCATAAGGAAACCTGTCCCACACTGAGGAATAGTCATAAGGAAACCTGTCCCACACTGAGGAATAGTCATAAGGAAACCTGTCCCACACTGAGGAATAGTCATAAGGAAACCTGTCCCACACTGAGGAATAGTCATAAGGAAACCTGTCCCACATTGAGGAATAGTCATAAGGAAACCTGTCCCACATTGAGGAATAGTCATAAGGAAACCTGTCCCACATTGAGGAATAGTCATAAGGAAACCTGTCCCACATTGAGGAATAGTCATAAGGAAACCTGTCCCACATTGAGGAATAGTCATAAGGAAACCTGTCCCACATTGAGGAATAGTCATAAGGAAATCTGTCCCACAATGAGGAATATTCAGGAAGTCAGAAGGTTTTAGTTCAAACCCTCATTAAACCTGTCCCACATTGAGGAGTATTGAGGAAGTCAGGAGGTTTCCAACAGTATAAACCCTCATTAAACCTGTCCCACATTGAGGAAGAGTCATAAGGAAACCTGTCCCACACTGAGGAATAGTCATAAGGAAACCTGTCCCACATTGAGGAATAGTCATAAGGAAACCTGTCCCACATTGAGGAAGAGTCATAAGGAAACCTGTCCCACATTGAGGAATAGTCATAAGGAAACCTGTCCCACATTGAGGAAGAGTCATAAGGAAACCTGTCCCACATTGAGGAATAGTCATAAGGAAACCTGTCCCACACTGAGGAATAGTCATAAGGAAACCTGTCCCACACTGAGGAATAGTCATAAGGAAACCTGTCCCACATTGAGGAATAGTCATAAGGAAACCTGTCCCACATTGAGGAATAGTCATAAGGAAACCTGTCCCACACTGAGGAATAGTCATAAGGAAACCTGTCCCACATTGAGGAATAGTCATAAGGAAACCTGTCCCACACTGAGGAATAGTCATAAGGAAACCTGTCCCACATTGAGGAATAGTCATAAGGAAACCTGTCCCACATTGAGGAATAGTCATAAGGAAGATGCTGTGTTACCTTGATGATGAGGAAGACAGCGGCGGAGGAGTCGAAGGCCCCGGCGTAGACCGATATGACCGTGGAACGGTGGCTGTCGAACAGGTTCCCCACCTGAAGAAGACAGAGGTACAGAGATGACCACTAGTTTTCCATCTGTTGACCAAATGCATGTCATGACATGGAGATGACAGACTGTAGCTTTGAAAGAGACCAACCTGAGCGTTGGTGGTGTAGAACAACATTCCAGATGTGATCAGGCACGAGATGGCAGGAAACAGCAACGCTGACTGCTCTGTGTGTGTGAGAGAGAAGCGGGGGGGGGGGGACAAAGCAATAATTCCTCAATAAAAAAATAAAATGTCAATTAAAGACTGAAGGTCAAGACACGCTAACTGACATTTCAATATGTTATAAAAATACCTGGACTGGAGACAGTTATCAACAAGGTCCCCGTGGTGTACAGACATCTAGAAAAGAAGACGCAGGCAGGGAGGGAGGGTGGTAGGGGCGAGGGAGGGTATGAGCATAGGTAGTTTGTGATGATTTGGTGTCATGATAACATTGATTTAGAGACACAGTGCTTTCGGATAGTATTCAGACCCCTTGACTTTATCCACAAAGCCATATTCTAAAAATATATTTAAAACAAATCCTCAGCAATCTACACACAATACCCCATAATGATGAAGTGAAAACAGTTTTTAGTAATAAAATAAATACCTTATTTGCATAAGTATTCAGACCCTTTGCTACGAGACTCGAAATTGATCCCAGGTGTATCCTGTTTCCATTGATCATCCTAGAGATGTTTCTACAACTTGATTGGAATCCACCTGTGGTAAATTCAATTGATTGGACATGATTTGGAAAGGCACACACCTGTCTATATAAGGTCCCACAGTAGACAGTGCATGTCAGAGCAAAAACCAAGCCATGACGCCAAAGGAATTGTCCATAGAGCTCCGAGACAGGATTATGTCAAGGCACAGATCTGTGGAAGGGTACAAAAACATTCTGAAGCATTCAAGTCCCCAAGACCACATTGGCCATCATTCTTAAATGGAAGACGTTTGGAACCACCGAGACTCTTCCTAGAGTTGGCCGCCCGGCCAAACTGAGCAATCGGGGGAGAAGGGCCTTGGTCAGGGAGGTGATCAAAAACCCAATGGTCACTCTGACAGAGCTCTATAGGTCTTCTGTGGAGATGGGAGAAACTTCCAGAAGGACAACCATCTCTGCTGCACTCCACCAATTAGGCCTTCAGAGTAGAGTGGCCAGACGGAAACCACTCCACAGTAAAAGGCACATGACATCCCGCTTGGAGTTTGCCAAAAGGCACCTAAAGACTCTCAGACCATGAGAAACAAAATGTTGGCCTGAATGCCAAGCGTCACATTTGTACAAAACCTGGCACCATCCCTACAGTGAAGCATCATCATGGTGGTGGCATCATCATGCTGTGGGGATGTTTTTCAGCGGCAGGGACTGGGAGACTAGTCAGGATCGAGGGAAACCTGAACGGAGCAAAGTACAGAGAGGTCCTTGATGAAAACCTGCTCCAGAGCGCTCAGGACCTCAGACTGGGGTGAAGGTTCACCTTCCAACAGGACGATGACCCTATGCACACAGCCAAGACAACACAGGAGTGGCTTCGGGACAAGTCTCAATGTCATGCAGTGGCCCAGACATGAATCTGATCTAAAATGTCTGAAGAGACCTGAAAAAAGCTGTGCAGCAACGCTCCCCATCCAACCTGACAGAGGATCTGCAAAGAATGGGAGAAACTCCCCAAATACAGGTGTGCCAAGCTGGTAGCGACATACCAAAGAAGACTCAATGCTGTAATCGCTGCCAAAGGTGCTTCAACAAAGTACTGAGTAAAAGGTCTGAATACCTATGTAAATGTGATATCAGTTTTTTATTTTGAATAAATTAGCAAACATTTCCAAAAACCAGTTTTTGCTTTGTCATTATGGGGTATTGTGATGTCATTATGGGGTATTGTGATGTCATTATGGGGTATTGTGATGTCATTATGGGGTATTGTGTGCAAATTGATGAGGGGGAAAAACAATGTAATACATTTTTTGAGTAAGGCTGTAACGTAACAAAATGTGTAAAATACCATCACCATTGTCATCATGTAAACAGCCCATCTATCTACCTCATCCCCATACTGTATTTATTTATCTTGCTCCTTTGCACCCCAGTATCTCTACTTGCACAATCATCTTCTGCACATCTATCACTCCAGTGTTTAATTGGTATATTGTAATTACTTCGCCACTATGGCCTATTTATTGCCTTAACTCCCTTATCCTACCCCATTTGCACTCACTGTATATAGACTTTTTGTTTTGTTTCTTTCTACTGTATTATTGACTGTATGTTTGTTTACTCCATGTGTAACTCTGTGTTGTCTGTTCACACTGCTATGCTTTATCTTGGCCAGGTCGCAGTTGCAAATGAGAACTTGTTCTCAACTAGCCTACCTGGTTAAATAAAGGTGAAATAAAAAATTCAACAATTAAATAAAATCATTGTCAGCGGGATAAATCTATAAACACACTGTCTGTATCTGAAATGACAGCCTGTAATGGGAAATGATTGGAGAAATGATTTTCTTGTAATTAATTTTCTGTTGATATGGAATGATATGTAATAAACAGGATTGTATGGAGACAGATGCTTTCCTTTGGGGAGGGGAACAGGAGTTAACCATGTTTAATTAACCCTGTTAGTCTATAATTATCGGTTGGAACTAAGTACTGACCCACTGGACAAAAAGTGGTTGAATCCATGTTGTTTCCACATCATTTCAAGCCAAAACATCTACGTAATTGACATTGAATCAACGTGGAAAACGAATTGGATTTGACAAGTATTCAACGTCAGATTATGTCATATATTGTCACCCCAAACGTTTTACTTAAATCCAACGACGTGGTGATTTTTTTGGTTTGTTATTGATTTAGCGTTGAATTCACGTCAGTTGACAACTCAACCAAATGTGAATCAAAACTAGAGGTTGAACTGACGTCTGTGCCCATGTAACGGATGTGAAATGGCTAGCTAGTTAGCGGTGCGCGCTAGTGGCGTTTCAATCGGTGACATCACTTGCTCTGAGACCTTGAAGTAGTTGTTCCCCTTGCTCTGCAAGGGTCGTGGCTGTTGTGGAGCGATGGATAACGACGCTTCGAGTGTGACTGTTGTTGATGTGTGTAGAGGGTCCCTGGTTCGCGCCCGGGTATAGGCGAGTGGGGACATCCCAACCTTTGACCTGTTTAACTGCCGGTATAAATGTCTGCTGGTGTTGTGACACTGTGATTCTGTAGCAGCTGATGATGAGGATTCCTACAAGTCTCTCAGGCTGGTGTTTCCAGAATCTTCTGTGACAATGTGATTAACATTAGAAATGTTCTCTGCTTCTGTTCTGGAGGTTCTCCCTTAACTCTTGGAATAAACCGGATAGATTTTTGATAGATTTTTATCAATAACTGCTCTCCTTTTGGTTCACCTGGAAATTAATTTCACACCCTGTCCCAGTGCACTACTTTAGACCAGGGCTCATAGTGTAGGGCTCTGGTCAACAGTAGTACACTAATAGGGAATAGGGTGCTATTTCAGACAAAGTGCACTACTTTAGACCAGGGCTCATAGTGTAGGGCTCTGGTCAACAGTAGTACACTAATAGGGAATAGGGTGCTATTTCAGACAAAGTGCACTACTTTAGACCAGGGCTCATAGTGTAGGGCTCTGGTCAACAGTAGTACACTAATAGGGAATAGGGTGCTATTTCAGACAAAGTGCACTACTTTAGACCAGGGCTCATAGTGTAGGGCTCTGGTCAAGAGTAGGAGACTAATAGGGAATAGGGTGCTATTTCAGACAAAGTGCACTACTTTAGACCAGGGCTCATAGTGTAGGGCTCTGGTCAACAGTAGGACACTAACAGGGAATAGGGTGCTATTTCAGACAAAGCCATTGTTGCAAAAACGACACTCACCAGTTAGTTGACCCCCAAAAATACATTTTATTTTTACAATAATAAAACATTCTCACGTGGCCAGGAGCCTGGTCGCCATTGTGCCGAAGCGGTCGAACAGGAAGCCCAGAGGAAAACGCAGGAAGTTCATGGAGAAGGAGGCGACCGTGAAGACCAGAGAGAACTGTTCATCTTGGCCACTACAGTCTGAGAGAGAGAGAGAGAGAGAGAGAGAGAGAGAGAGAGAGAGAGAGAGAGAGAGAGAGAGAGAGAGAGACAGAGAGAGAGAGAGAGAGAGAAAGAGAGAGAGAGAGAGAGAGAGAGAGAGAGAGAGAGAAAGAGAGAGAGAGAGAGAGAGAGAGAGAGAGAGAGAGAGAGAGAGAGAGAGAGAAAGAGAGAGAGAGAGAAAGAGAGAGAGAGAGAGAGAGAGAGAGAGAAAGAGAGAGAAAGAGAGAGAGAGAGAGAGAGAGAGAGAAAGAGAGAGAAATGAGCGGGAAGAGAGAGAGAAGGAGAGTTCAGAAAGAGAGAGAGAGACTAGAGAAGAGAGAGAGAGAAAAAAGAAAGATGGAGGGCTGGGGAGGAAAGCTGGAGGGCTGGGATTGAGAGAGAGAAAGGTGGAGGCTGGGAGAGAGAGGAAAGGTGGAGGGCTGGGATTGGAGAGAGGCGAGAAGGAAAGAGTGGATGGAGAGACCAGAGAGAACTGTGCATCCTGTGTACTGGTGTCAGAGAGAGAGAGGGAGACAGAGAGGGGACAGGAGCAGAGAGACAGTGAGCTTCAAGAGACTTTTGTGTGTGTGAGAAAGAGGTTGTGTGTGTGTGAAAGAGAAAGTGTGTGTGTGCGAGCTCATGACTCACCTGACTGTATGTTGTTATCACCGGGCCGCTCCCCTGACAACGTGATAATGTCACCGGGGTCGGTGGTGTTGGCAGTGATGTCACAGACAGAGAGGTCACTGAAGTAGCCCTGGTTCTTAAGGATGAACACCAGCGACGCCCAGCCGTACGCTATCCCCGAGAAACACAGGTTTTCAACCAATCCCGAGGCCACCGTCAAACTGTGGCGCAGCTTGGCCCCGCCCCCACATCCCAGCATGCTTTCTGCTGCCACTGCAGCTTACTTCCTGCTTCACTTCCGGGTTCCTCCTATGGGACTTTGTGTTGCTGGTCAGAGGGGTGTTGGTGAAGCTCGGTAGAGTGGTGGTGGGTCCCTCAATTTCTGACCACAGCATTGGTGCCCCCTTTCAGCCCCAGGGGTATTTTTGGAAAGTAAGAGGAGATGAGGCGGGACAGAGCGCCAAAATATGAAGTACTAAAATAAATGAGGGCAGTGAACCCCCCTGCAGCTAGTTTACCTCACACTTCACTGTGTTGATCTGCATTGACTAGAATTAGTAGAACATGAACACAAACTAGTAGACCTTGAAAGGAACTACTGACAGCCTGTTAGAGAACACAGGTGAGTCCGTCATGTTTACTACAAATGTGTCCCAAACGGCATACTATTCCCTATATAGTGCACTACCTTTGACCAGCCCTGGCCCTGGTAGTGCACTACCTTTGACCAGCCCTGGCCCTGGTAGTGCACTACCTTTGACCAGCCCTGGCCCTGGTAGTAAATAGGGAATAGGGGTCCATCAGGAACTCGGCAGGATTAAAGCCAGTATTAACCTTAACCTTTCTTTCACTACATCTGGCACTATAGCACTATGTTTCTACACACAGACACACAGTACACAAGTACACACAGTACACACAGTACACACAGTACACACAGTACACACAGAGGGCACTGCTCCTGAAACTCTGTTACATAGTATTGCTATGTAACAGCAAATACACTGTTAACCCAGATACACTGGGCACAAAAGCAAACATACTCACAAGATGCATACTATGCACACACACACACTCTACCTGTAGAAGGGCCAACAGTGGAAGCGTCTGTCGTCTTCTCTCTCAGAACACAGTGTTCATCGTAGTTCTCTGGTCTCTATAGTACCACATAGTTCTCTCTGTCTGCTCACTGGTTCACCTCATCTGACTTGCTCACTGGTTCTAACTGGTTCACTGGTTCTAACTGGTTCTAACTGGTTCACTGGTTCTAACTGTCTCACTGGTTCTAACTGATTCACTGTTTCTAACTGTCTCACTGATTCTAACTGGTTCACTGGTTCTAACTGGTCGCTCTGGAAAGGTGGAGGTCTCTAAATGACTTAAATGTAAAGGTCTAACTGGTTCACTGGTTTAAATTGCTGGGCCTCCAGGTTCCCAAAGTCCATGTTGTCGGCTGGAGAGAATGCCTCAGTGTGTTCCGTGTTGTCGGCTGGTTGGAGAATGCCTCAGTGTGTTCCATGTTGTCGGCTGGAGAGAATGCCTCAGTGTGTTCCATGTTGGCTGGTGTCCCAGTTGGCAGTTTTAGTGGAGTCACTGACTGAGGTTGTGTCTGGGGGTTGGAGAGGTTGCAGGTGGTGTGCAGGCTGGAGACAGGAAAGGCCTGAGAGAATGCAGTGTGTTCCATGTTGTATCAGACACATTATTGTTCCAGTGGTGGAGGGTGGAGGGAGGGGGTGTGGGGGTTGTGTGTCGAATCAGAATAGGCTCTCATGTAGTTCATTGGAGTGCCTTGGCTCCTCCCAGTGTGTCTGTCTGTGGCTGTGACTGTCTTATCCTGAAAGATCCTGGCTCTCAGACACACATGCGAGTTCCTCTGTCTGCCTTCCACAACAGTCAACCAGACCAGAGGAGGCTGTGAGCTGTGACAAGGTCAGTGTCGTCTACATCCCTACATGAGCTGTCAGAACTAACAGCTAACAGGTTACAAAGGTTTGTGTTGTTTCCAGTGTGTTTGTTTAGCTCTGGCTCTGGTCCATAGCATCTGTTTGTTTACCTCTGGCTCTGGTCCATATCATATGTTTGTTTACACCTAGCTCTGGTCCATAGCATCTGTTTGTTTACACCTAGCTCTGGTCCATGCATCTGTTTGTTTCTAGCTCTGGTCCATAGCATCTGTTTGTTTACACCTAGTAGACCTGGTCCATAGCATCTGTTTGTTTGTTCATAGCATCCATGTTGTCTGGTCCATAGCATCTGTTTGTTTCCTCAGGCTCTGGTCCATAGCATCTGTTTGTTTACACCTAGCTCTGGTCCATAGCATCTGGAGAGTTTACACCTAGCTCTGGTTCATAGCATCTGTTTGTGCTCTGGTCCATAGCATCTGTTTGTTTACCTCTGGCTCAGGTCCATATCATCTGTTTGTTTACCTCTGCTCTGGTCCATAGCATCTGTTTGTTTACACCTAGCTCTGGTCCATAGCATCTGTTTGTTTACCTCTGGCTCTGGTCCATAGCATCTGTTTGTTTACACCTAGCTCTGGTCCATAGCATCTGTTTGTTTACCTCTGGCTCTGGTCCATAGCATCTGGTTTACACCTGGCTCTGGTCCATAGCATCTGTTTGTTTAGCCCTGGCTCTGGTCCTAGCATCTGTTTGTTTACACCTAGCTCTGATCCATAGCATCTGTTTGTTTACCTCTGGCTCAGGTCCATAGCATCTGTTTGTTTAGCTCTGGCTCTGGTCCATAGCATCTGTTTGTTTACACCTAGCTCTGGTCCATAGCATCTGTTTGTTTGCCCTCTCTGGTCCATAGCATCTGTTTGTTTACACCTCAGCTGTGGTCCATAGCATCTGTTTGTTTACCTCTGGCTCAGGTCCATAGCATCTGTTTGTTTCCCCTGCTCTGGTCCATAGCATCTGTTGTGTTCCATGGTCCATAGCATCTGTTTGTTTACACCTGCTCTGGTCCATAGCATCTGTTTTGTTTCGCTCTGGTCCATAGCATCTGTTTGTTTCCATGTAGCTCTGGTCCATAGCATCTGTTTGTTTACATGTAGCTCTGGTTCATAGCATCTGTTTGTTTCCATGTTGCTCTGGTCCATAGCATCTGTTTGTTTACCATGTTCTGGCTCTGGTCCATAGCATCTGTTTGTTTACACCTAGCTCTGGTCCATAGCATCTGTTTGTTTACCTCTGGCTCTGGTCCATAGCATCTGTTTGTTTCCATGTCTGGTTCATAGCATCTGTTTGTTTCCTTAGCTCTGGTCCATAGCATCTGTTTGTTTACCTTGGCTCAGGTCACATGACTCATCTGTTTGTTGCAGCTCTGGCTCTGGTCCATAGCATCTGTTTGTTTCACACCATTATTGGCTCTGGTCCATAGCATCTGTTTGTTTACCTCTGGCTCTGGTCCATAGCATCTGTTTGTTTACACCTAGCTCTGGTCCATAGCATCTGTTTGTTTATCCCCTGGCTCTGGTCCATAGCATCTGTTTGTTTACACCAGCTCAGATCCATAGCATCTGTTTGTTTACCTCTGGCTCAGGTCCATAGCATCTGTTTGTTTAGCTCTGGCTCTGGTTTCCATAGCATCTGTTTGTTTACACCTAGCTCTGGTCCATAGCATCTGTTTGTTTACCCTGGCTCTGGTCCATAGCATCTGTTTGTTTACCTCTGGCTCTGGTCCATAGCATCTGTTTGTTTACCTCTGGCTCTGGTCCATAGCATCTGTTTGTTTACCCTGGCTCTGGTCCATATCATCTGTTTGTTTACTTCTAGCTCTGGTCCATAGCATCTGTTTGTTTACCTAGCTGGCTCTGGTCCATAGCATCTGTTTGTTTACCTCTGGCTCTGGTCCATAGCATCTGTTTGTTTACACTCTGGCTCTGGTCCATAGCATCTGTTTGTTTACACCTAGCTCTGGTCCATAGCATCTGTTTGTTTACTTCTAGCTCTGGTCCATAGCATCTGTTTGTTTACCTCTGGCTCTGGTCCATAGCATCTGTTTGTTTACCTCTGGCTCTGGTCCATAGCATCTGTTTGTTTACCTCTGGCTCTGGTCCATAGCATCTGTTTGTTTACACTCTAGCTCTGGTCCATAGCATCTGTTTGTTTACACTCTGGCACTGGTCCATAGCATCTGTTTGTTTACCTCTAGGCTCTGGTCCATAGCATCTGTTTGTTTACCTCTAGCTCTGGTCCATAGCATCTGTTTGTTTACCTCTAGCTCTGGTCCATAGCATCTGTTTGTTTACCTCTAGGTCTGGTCCATAGCATCTGTTTGTTTACACTCTAGCTCTGGTCCATAGCATCTGTTTGTTTACCTCTGGCTCTGGTCCATAGCATCTGTTTGTTTACCTCTAGCTCTGGTCCATAGCATCTGTTTGTTTACCTCTGGCTCTGGTCCATAGCATCTGTTTGTTTACCTCTAGCTCTGGTCCATAGCATCTGTTTGTTTACCTCTGGCTCTGGTCCATAGCATCTGTTTGTTTACCTCTGGCTCTGGTCCATAGCATCTGTTTGTTTACCTCTGGCTCTGGTCCATAGCATCTGTTTGTTTACCTCTGGCACTGGTCCATAGCATCTGTTTGTTTACCTCTAGCTCTGGTCCATAGCATCTGTTTGTTTACCTCTGGCTCTGGTCCATAGCATCTGTTTGTTTACCTCTGGCACTGGTCCATAGCATCTGTTTGTTTACCTCTAGGTCTGGTCCATAGCATCTGTTTGTTTACCTCTAGCTCCTCTGGTCCATAGAATCTGTTTGTTTACCTCTAGGTCTGGTCCATAGCATCTGTTTGTTTAGCTCTGGCTCTGGTCCATAGCATCTGTTTGTTTACACCAAGCTCTGTGGGTTGAGGTATGTCCTCAAAAATTGCATCGTATTAACACATGAATCATTTACCACCACATAATCTTTATCTCAATAATTCCCCCACCTGCAAATCAAAATGTGTTTACACACACACGCAAGCATGCACACACCCCTGATGAAAAAATATTACAGTCAGAGTGCAGTATAACTGCAGTGTTCTGCCAACACTGCGTCCAAAATACGTTTTTTTATGCAATAATTTTGCAGTGTAACTGCAGTTATCTATAATTACTGTCTCCAAAATACCAGTCGACTGCATTCACTGCACTTTTACTGCAGTTTCAAAACTGCAATCTGTTTTTGTAAGGGACATAAATGCATATTGCAACAATAACAGCTGTTGATAATAGATGTCATGATCAATGGCATATACATTTGCAGTTTTGAAAAACATTTGGTTTGAAGTAGGCTACTGTAGGCCTCGTTGTAATCCTGCAAACAGGTCTTTGGAAACATCAGTAAAGCTAAATTAGCATCATAAAGCAGCCTAATAAATATTCGCCTCCATATCGTCTCATTTGGTTTACGTTGAAATTCACATCACTAGGCTACATATATGAATAACCTACCTCGTTCTCATCTCTGTTAAATCGAATGGAGTAGGCCTAGACCAGGGTTTGTGAGACATGGCTGTTTTTGTTCTTTAGGTAGGCCTAGATTACAATATGCAGTTGAAGTCAGAGGTTTACATACACTTAGATTTGAGTCATTATAGCTTGTTTTTCAACCTCTCCACAAATTTCTTGTTAACAAACTATAGTTTTGGAAAGTCGGTCAGGACATCCACTGCATGACACAAGTCATTTTTCCAACTATTGTTTACTGTAACGAATCTCTTCTTCGTCTGAGGAAGAGAAGTCAAGATCGGACCAATATGCAGCGTGGTAAGTGTCCATGTTAATTTACTAGAACTGAACACACAAAACAACATAACAAAGTGAATGACAGAAACGAAACAGTTCTGTCAGGTGATACACACAAAACAACTACCCACAAATCATAGTGGGAACACAGACTACCTAAGTATGGTTCTCAGAGACAACGATTGACAGCTGCCTCTGATTGGCAGCTGTCAGAGACAACCCCCCCCCCCCAGAATGGGGGCACCTGCTTACACATACTGCTTTGTCTGAATGTATCTATGCAGTGCCAATAGGACACAATCTACTGCCATTACTGTACTAC
>NW_027015171.1:292972-305773 GCF_036934945.1 Oncorhynchus masou masou
TATCTCTCTCTCTCTGACTCTCTATCTATCTCTGACTCTCTATCTCTCTCTGACTCTCTATCTCTCTCTCTTTGTCTTTCTCTCTCTCTGTCTAGCTACACTACTCAGTCTGTTGCAGGGAGGAGTAGGTGTGCAGGGAAAGGGGTTTTACATCATTTAGGCGGGGCCACAATAGCGGGCCCTGACTGGGACATCAACTGAAGCAACTGTGGTGTCCAGACAGCTGGACTGTGGTGTCCAGACAGCTGGACTGTGGTGTCCAGACAGCTGGACTGTGGTGTCCAGACAGCTGGACTGACTGGTGTCCAGACAGCTGGACTGTGGTGTCCAGACAGCTGGACTGTGGTTCTGCAGTTTCAGCAAACACAAGGCAGTTACTTTGGCAGAGGATCTGGATTAGTCACACAGATGTATTTTTCATGCAGAGCATCAGAGTCTGAACTGTGTCGATGCCCATTCTCATTCGCCGCCTTCGGAAGCTTTTCTCCCGGCGATGGCCATGCCGGCGTGGTCTGTTCAGGTAAGACCTGTTGGTTAAATGGTGTGGAGTTGTTTGTCTTGTTACTGAGTCACTCTTGTTGTACATGATGTAATAGCTTTCTGAAGTGAGGAGGAGAAGTTTCCATTGATAGGACATTTACAGACACTTTTCAGGTTTCAGGTTCTAGCATTGTATTGATACTCGGGAAACATTTTTGTTTTGTGTGTTTGACTATTTCCGTGATAGTGTTAATGGAGCCAAACTATCAGAGAAACTGCTCTATTGCATTAAATGATGACTAATTAATCAAATAGAAATCCTCAATTATAATGAACTGCTATTGCATTTCAAAGTCCATAAGTTGCTGTATGCCCTTCATCTTTGAAATAGAATAACAATAAACCTCATATACAGGGCAGGTATCTGTTTGTGTTGCTCTGTGAGGGAGGGTGTTATTAATCACTTCCACTTACTTCCACATCGATGCTGTCATCACATCTAAATGAGGAAGGTCATGAGATGTTCCATCCTCTTCTCCAGATCTGCTGTTCCAGCCTGATATCTCCCTGAATGTCTCAACGGAAGGGGTGTCCAGGGGCTACCCGGGGCCCGAGCTGTAATGGGGCCACAGCTTCACCATCACCTGCTCCACTCAGCCACAGTAACCAGGAGGCTCCTTCCTCCTCACGTTCACCGGCCGCAAAAGAACCCAGACCCAGCCAGCTGGCAATCATTCTTCTGCCTTCCTCTTCCCTGCTGCAGATGACTCCCACCAAGGAAACTACAGCTGTGTTTATAAGAATGATGTTTTCTCTCATAACTTCTCCTCTGAGAGTGAGCTCCTCTCTCTAACCGTAACAGCTACCAGACGTAACTTTAACTGACAGACTCTGATTCACAGACGGTTCTGATGCTAATCACTAGGATGCCAACCAATATGTGTCTCTGTTCCAGCCTCTCCTCTGCCAGCTGTCATCATCAGACTGGTCATAGTGCTGCTGACCACCACAGCTACGTTTCTGCTCTGCAAGTCAAGAGTCAGGTAAACAAAAGATTTATGCATAGAGGTTAAATATGAACTAGTTGGAGATGGACTGTCATGGTGTGTGTGTGTGTGTCATTTGTGTGTGTCTGTGTGTGTGTATTGAGATCCCTTTTGGTAAACAGTAGTCTCCTGGTGCTGTCTCTTTAGGTCAGTAGGTGTCAACAGAGAGCTGGATAGCGGTGCGTGGAGGGGTTGCCCCTGCATCCCAGGAGGGAGAGCTGCTGGCAGAGAGAGGGGAGAGCAGCCCAGAGGACAGGAGAAAGAGGCCGAGTAGGAGGCAAGTCTTTGAACACACTGCCCAAGATCAGGTTACACACACACACATCTTCAGAATAAGCTATTTAAGATATAGGTCATTTCCACTTAGTAATTTCCACAAAATGAGGAAATGGACATTAGTCGGGGGGTGGGGGGAGATGATGCATTTCTAACCTTTTAATATCTCTCCAGTTTGTCCACTCACACACACATACACACAGATTTTCAGAATAATCAATGTAAAGATACAGGTCATTTCCACAGTTCTGTCATTTCCTGTATATAAAACCCTAATCAGATACTAGCTGGGACTGGTGGGGGTGTGAGAAAGAAAGGTGGAGTAGAGAAAATGTATATGATGGGGGAAAAAATGATACGTGATTTTTAATTTCATATTTTGGCAACTTTCTCATCGATATTTACTCATAACTTTTTTCTTGAATTACAGATTTGTACACATGTTGCAGGTTTAGTGCTGCTTTGCATAACTAATGTATCCTATATCCCATCACCTGTGTTTTTATGAATTTATGGTTGTGTCGCAAATGTCACCCTATTTGGACCAGTGCCCTATAGTGCAGTATGTATGGAAAGTGCACTAAATCAAAAATGGATTGATGTAGAAAATAATTCATGCTTGTGTAAATAATAAATATATATATAATATATATATATATGTGTGTGTGTGTGTGTTGTGTGTGTGTTTTTGTATCGAAAAACTGTATGTTATCAGTGCATAGTACACACATATGGGTTTGTACAAGTGCAAGACTGATACAGCTACTGTAAATTATACATTTTCAGATTTTAAATGTTCTCATTAATATTTACTTTAATGTTGATGTTACTAGTTTTTGTTTTTTACATTATGTGATATTACATTACTGATATTACACATTGGGGTGGCATGGTGGCCTAGTGGTTAGAGTGGTGGACGAGAAACCAAAAGGTTGCAAGTTCAAATCCCTGAGCTAACAAGGTACAAATCTGGCGTTCTGTCTCTGAACAGACAGTTGACCAGTGTTCCTAGCCTGTCATTGAAAATAAGTAATTTGTTCTTAACTGACTTGCCTAGATAAAAAAATATCCCGAATGCTTTGACTTTATTCATTGATTGGCCTATCTGGTAAATAAAATGTCATTGATGTTACAGAAAATATTTAAAATTTGATTCAGAAACTAAAACTTTGATTCGTGTGTATTGTATTTTTTATCAAATAAACCACCTTACTTTACAACGCATGCTGGTGTTGGGAAATGCGCAACAAATGGTAATTACGGTAAAGAACCCAACCCCTATCCTGTGTGTGTGCTCGTCATCTCGCACTCAGGGAAGGAAAATAGGAAAACTGTCGGGAAGGAAGAGCAGTGAACACGCCGAGGAACATACCTATTATCTATTCTAGATTGGTCCTAAAAGAGTACACAGTCAAGGGGGACTAAGCTAGTCACTTTCAGCGTTAGTTTACCCATGTGTGTGTAATCTAAGCTATTTGCTGAATAGGGGAAATTCGACTTCACTACTCGGTCGTGCAGTGGGCTAAGAACGCCCAGAATTGGAGTTGCAACAGCAGCAGTTGGAAATCTGAGTCTGTTTCGATAGGCCTGGATCCCTGTTCAAACAACGCTTGGGGACTTGCATGAAAACAACAAAAGAACCACCCGAAATTGGTAATTCAGTACATTGTTTTTCAATCATTTGATTTAAGTGTCTGAACACATACAAAAAATAGTTAACGTTAGCTAGTTAGCAAGCGGTCGCTAGCGGTGTTGTAGTTTGGTTAGCTAACGTTAGATGTCTACAGTTAGCGAATTTGTAGCTTAGCTATAATATAGCTACTGTATTCGGCTGTATTTGTTTTGCACTCATTGCACTACTGTCCAATAATAGCGACTTGCTTAGTTACCTATTAATAATCTAACATTAGCGTAAAACAATCGTCGTTAGCTTGCTAAGTTAGTTAGCTCGTTGGCTGGTTTGCTAGCAGAAACTAACGTTTGCTTGAGAGCGAGTGTGACGTTTGTCACCTAGTTAACAACTAGCAATTGAGTTATGTGAAGTTTACAAAATTGTCTACCTAACAAGCATTTTATGGTTTTAAGTTCCATGTATTTCACAGACTCCCTACAGACATTAAGTTGGCCACACTGTAGTCGTTAGGTCAAAGCCCGTCGGCAGAGTGAGCTACCAGATACTCCTCGTACACGGACGTTGGGCCGCTCACGAAATATGAGTCAAAGTCCACGTTAATCATTTTATCATAGGTCTCTATTACATCACCATCATGTGTAGATGGAGTTTTTGCTGTCATTCCCCCGTCATGCTGTTAATGTGTAGCAGTGGTGTAGCGTTAATGACTCTTGTGAGAAGTTGTTCTCGACTAGCCAAGGTAGCTAACTAACGTTACATTGTTTAGGAAGTGTTTGCTCTGTACTACACTTTATCTCCTGTCATATTTGCCAAGCATCTTTGTAAGAAATGCCTGTGGAAAGGATGGGATATATCGAGATGTATGTGTTGAAGGCATGAAACCGCTGCAAAGTGTACTAACGACTACTGTAACATTACACGGCTGTGTACAGTAATAATTGTCCAACACCATCCGTGTTTTTTCTTCTTCTCCTTTTCTGTTATGAAGGGGTGGCTCCCTCTTTTATGTCTTGGATTTCTTTGATATATTCACAATGAGAGCAAGATAGAAAGGAGGGCGGGAGAGGAAGAGAAGAACCTGTTTTGTGGGTCTTGGCCACGATTTGGAATAGGATGGGTTTACATAGTCATTTAGCAGAAGCTCTTATCCAGAGTGTCTTTACAAGAGAAATCCAGAGTGTCTTACAAGAGAAATCAGGGTGAAGTGCCTTGCTCGAGGGCACATTGGCTTTTTTTTTCATCTGGTCAGCTCGGGATTTGGACCAGCAACCTTTTGGTTTCTGGCCCAACACTCCTATCCGCTAGGCTACCTGCTAATGGGTGGGGTAGAGTCAGGCGTGGTTATTTCATTTGCACACAGACGTGATCAGGGCCATGCATTGGTTTGTTCTGCTTTATATTGTATGCTACAGTTCCATGGTTTGTCGCTCCTCACCACCAGTATCTATTGATCAAAAAGAGCACCGTACATTCACATGCCGTCAACAACGCGTTAGTACATGCTCTCTTTTCAGTAGTAGTAGGTTACTTCACCCCTTCGCCAAATTGAACACTTCTCATTTTTACCTTCAAATGTAGTTTGTGAGATGACTCTGTCGTTGAGTTCATCCTAGAAGTTATTTCAAAGTGACATGAGAGTTGTAGCCTAGCAATGTAGTAGCCCAGCTCCAGCTCACAGGCGGTCATTTTATGCCAGGAGAATCATTTATGATCCTCTTTAATGACAGCCTTTCAAGTCACACTATGGGTGTGGCCCAGACACACGGACGTCTGCTTTTACTGTATTTGCACCTTCCTAGGTTTGGCGCTACACCTGAGATGTGTTTATATTTGATTTGTTAACTTGTTGTTAAAAAAAAAATACAATACTTTGCCAGTGGTTTTCAGAGTGAACATGTCAGCCATTTCATTTCCTGGTCACCTTTACTGGTAGTGCATGACTCCACTCTACCTGTATGTAAACAACGGGTGTGGCCATTTCACATTCTCTTCCCTCCATATATTTGATTGAGCATGAGATCACACTGCTGTGTATCTGACTCCCTTTTCCCTAGTCAAAGAATTAACATGGCTAACTTTTTACTGTTACTTGGAAAGTCTGTCTTGCACTGCTCAATGTGCTTCTACTGTGTGTCTGTGTCAGAGGCCACCATACTCTGGCTAGTATTTAGTTGGCCTGCGTGGAGTGTTACATAGGCAGAAGTATAGGACTGGCACTGGTGGTGTTTGGACTGAGGCCAAGGTTAAAACACACACACCAACTGCCCGTCTCTGTCGCCAGCAATTCAAATGTGTCTGAGTCAGGAGCACCAGTACAGGGACCAGACCACAACAAGACTTTACCACACAGCAGCGATGACACTCAGTAAAACACTGGGGAATCAAGTTTGTGTGTGGTCTAGAGGTCGTCCGATTAATCGGAATGGCCGATTAATTAGGGCCGATTTCAAGTTTTCATAAAATTGGAAATCGGTATTTTTGAGCGCCGATTTGACGTTTAAAAAAAAAATATTATTATTATTTTTAGACCTTTTTATTTAACTAGGCAAGTCAGGTTAAGAACACATTCTTATTTTCAATGACGACCTAGGAACGGTGGGTTAACTGCCTCGTTCAGGGGCAGAACGACAGATTTTCACCTTGTCAGCTCGGGGGATCCAATCTTGCAAGCTTACAGTTAACTAGTCCAACGCAATATCGACCTGCCTCTCTCTCGTTGCACTCCACAAGGAGACTGCCTGTTACACGAATGCAGTAAGTCAGGGTAAGTTGCTAGCTAGCATTAAACTTATCTTGTAAAAAAAACAATCAATCATAAACACTAGTTAACTACACATGGTTGATGATATTACTAGATATTATCTAGCGTGTCTGACTGAGTATACAAGCATTAAGTATCTGACGTTGGTAGGCAGAAGCAGGCGCGTAAACATTCATTCAAACAGGACTTTCGTGTGTTTTGCCAGCAGCTCTTCGTTGTGCGTCAAGCATTGTGCTGTTTATGACTAAAAGCCTATCAACTCCTGAGATGAGGCTGGTGTAACCGAAGTGAATGGCTGGCTAGTTAGCATGCGTTGATAGCATTTCAAACGTCACTCGCTCTGAGCCTTGGGGTGGTTGTTTCCCTTGCTCTGCGTTGTCGATGGTGGCTGTTGTCGTTGTGTTGCTGGTTCGAGCCCAGGGAGGAGCGAGGAGAGGGACGGAAGCTATACTGTTACACTGGCAATACTAAAGTGCCTATAAGAACATCTAATAGTCAAAGGTTAAGGAAATACAAATGGTATAGAGGTAAATAGTCCTATAATAACTACAACCTAAAACTTCTTACCTGGGAATATTGAAGACTCATGTTAAAAGGAGCCACCAGATTTCATATGTTCTGAGCAAGGAACTGAAACGTTAGCTTTCTTACATAGCACATATTGCACTTTTACTTTCTTCTCCAACACTTTGTTTTTGCATTATTTAAACCAAATTGAACATGTTTCATTTATTTGAGGCTAAATTGATTTTGATGTATTATATTATGTTGAAATAAGTGTTCATTCAGTATTGTTGTACTTGTCATTATTACAAATAAATAAATAAAAATCGTCTGATTAATCGGTATCGGCCTTTTTGGTCCTCCACTAATCGTTATCAGTATTGGAGTTGAATAATTCATAATCGGTCGACCTCTAGTGTGGTCCTTGCATATTACTACCTAATCACTATAAAACTATTATTTCCATGTAGTATGGAAACAAACTGATCAGGCCTCATGTCAGTGGAAGCTAACTGCTACTGATTGAGATTACTTTTGTATCTGGAGATTTAACTGGTCACGCTGAGACTTTTTTTTTATTTTATGTTTTTTATAATATTTTTTTCAGATGTGTTTTATTTTTTATGTATTTTACCAGGTAAGTTGACTGAGAACATGTTATCATTTACAGCAACAGCCTGGAGAGAGGGTGAATAAGCCAATTGGAAGCTGGGGATTATTAGGTGGCAGTGATGGTATGAGGGTTCAGATTTGGAATTTAGCCTGGACACTGGGGTTAACACCCCTTACGACAATTGCCATGAGATCTTTAGTGACCACAGAGAGTCAGGACACACGTTTAATGTCCCGTCCACAAGCCTGCACCCTACACAGGGCATTGTCCCTAAATCACTGCCCTGGGAATTGGGATATTTTATTTTAGATCAGAGGAAAGAGTGCCTCCTACTGGCCCTCCAACACCACTTCCAACAGCGTCTTGTCTCCCATCCAGGGACTGACCAGGACTAACCCTCCACAGCTTCAGGGGCAAGCCAGCATTGGGATACAGGGTGGTATGCTGCTGGCATTAATCTAGAGCAGTTGGTGGTATTTACCTACAATCCTACATGCATGTGTTGACTGAGAATGCATCATGCACATTTGCGGGTTAGTTTTTGTGTGAGAACTGTAGGGTCGGGAGCAGTAAATGGCTTCGCTGTCTAATACCCATGCTATCCCATCAGTGGACACACAGGATTCACCACTGGGCTAATTGCTTTAATAATGGAGGGGCTAACGATGGCCCCACCTGCACTTAAGGCCTGCTGGCTGGACTTGTTAGAAACATCAGCATTATGGTGATGAAGCCTGATGCTCAGAGATCTCCATATATGCATACAGCCTAGGCTAGATACTTTATTCTCCTTGAAATGGGAAATGATTTCCACAGCCTGTAAGTAACGTAATATAACACAGAAACACAACACCACAGTACAGCCATACATGGCGGCAAGCAAATCTTTAGGGTGACTCAGCGTGATATCTCTGCTGTCTCATTCAACAGCCTTTAGGGTGACTGAGCCTGATATCTCTGCTGTCTCATTCAACAGCCTTTAGGGTGACTGAGCCTGATATCTCTGCTGTCTCATTCAACAGCCTTTAGGGTGACTGAGCCTGATATCTCTGCTGTCTCATTCAACAGCCTTTAGGGTGACTGAGCCTGATATCTCTGCTGTCTCATTCAACAGCCTTTAGGGTGACTGAACCTGATATCTCTGCTGTCTCATTCAACAGCCTTTAGGGTGACTGAGCCTGATATCTCTGCTGTCTCATTCAACAGCCTTTAGGGTGACTGAGCCTGATATCTCTGCTGTCTCATTCAACAACCTTTAGGGTGACTGAGCATGATATCACTGCTGTCTCATTCAACAGCCTTTAGGGTGACTGAGCCTGATATCTCTGCTGTCTCATTCAACAGCCTTTAGGGTGACTGAGCCTGATATCTCTGCTGTCTCATTCAACAGCCTTTAGGGTGACTCAGATATCTCTGCTGTCTCATTCAACAGCCTTTAGGGTGACTCAGCGTGATATCTCTGCTGTCTCATTCAACAGCCTTTAGGGTGACTGAGCCTGATATCTCTGCTGTCTGTTTCAATAGCTGTCGTGTGTGTCTTAGAACACACTCTACAAAGAACCTAGAATCCTAGTCAACTGATCACTGGTGTCACCTTCAGTCTTTCAACAGCTGATAGAAATATCCTAGAACCCTACCTGGCATGCTGAGTGAGGTCAAAATTACATGCAGCACATTGAGGATGACAGAGCCTCATATCACTGGTGTCTCACCTCCGGTCTCTGAACAGCTGCCGTCTCTGTGTCTCACAACACAGTCTAAGGCTGTGTTTAGGCAGGCAGCCCAATTCTGATTTTTTTTTCTCCAATAATTGTTCCTTTGACCTATCAGATCAGCTCTGAAATGATCGGATGTGATTGGTCAAAAGACCAATTAGTGGGGGAAAACATCAGAATTGGTCTGCCTGTCTGAACGCAGCCCTAGAATCCTAGAAATCTGGCACATGATTTTAGGGGCATGGCCATTTGGCTTCAAAAGGTGTTCACTCTGCCAGGGCACCAAGGCCATCTGCCAGGGCAGTGTTTTTAAAGAAACTCAGTCAGGCTTCCAACTCACACTTAAAAGTTGTAATAGTAGAATGCACAAGGTGAAATTTCGATATTGGGTAGTACATCATCAGGTATCCTCTTGTCATGTCAGTCATTGCATACCTCAAAGAGCTATTTGTAACTAGTCCATGTAATCTGTATTTTAGCTCAAATATCACATGAATAGACATTAGACATGGCAAAATGTATAGAATTGCAAGAAAATGAGCTATACAAGTGAATTTTTTTTCTCTGCACCCAATGACAAAATGTGAATAATTGCAGAAAATAAGCTTTAAACCAGCAACATTTTCTTTCCTCCAACATGCGGGGTGCAAATAGTTTGTGTCATGAACATTAAATTCTCTGGCAACAGCTCTGATGGACAATCCTGCAGTTTGCATGCCAATTGCACACTCCCTCAAAACCTGAGACATCTGTGGCAATGTGTTGTGACAAAACTGCACATTTTAGCGGTCTTTTATTGTCCCCAGCACAAGGTGCACCTGTGTAATGATCAGGCTGTTCAATCAGAATCTTGATATGTGACACCTGTCAGGTGGATGGATTATCTTGGAAAAGAGAAATGCTCACTAACAGAGATGTACATTTCTTTTGAGAAATAAGCTTTTTGTGTTTATGGAAGATTTCTGTTGTCTTTTATTTCAGCAAATGAAACATGGGGCGGCAGGGTAGCCTAGTGGTTAGAGTGTTGGACTAGTAACCAGAAGGTTGCGAGTTCAAACCCCCGAGCTGACAAGGTAGAAATCTGTCGTTCTGCCCCTGAACAGGCAGTTAACCCACTGTTCCCAGGCCGTCATTGAAAATAAGAATTTGTTCTTAACTGACTTGCCTGGTTAAATAAAGGTAAAAATTAAATGGGACCAACACTTTATGTTGTGTTTTTATTCACTCTACATACATACATACACACACACTTTGTTACGTTACAGCCTTATTCTAAAAGGTATTAAATAAAAACATTCCTACAGGTTTTTAGACAGTTTTGCAACAACAAAAAATATATAATACAGAAATACAGTATTTATATAAGTATTCAGACCCTTTGCTCTGAGACTTGAAATTGAGCTCAGGTGCATCCTGTTTCCATTGATCATCCTTCAGATGTTTCTTCAACGTGATTGGAGTCCACCTGTGGTAAATTCAATTGATTGGACATGATTTGGAAAGGCACACACCTGTGTATATATAAGGTCCGATAGTTGACAGTGCATGTCAGAGCAAAACCAAACCATGGAGGTCAAAGGAATTGTCCGTAGAGCGCCGAGACAACAGGATTGTATCGAGGCACAGATCTGGGGAAGGGTACCAAAACATTTCTGCAGCATTGGAGGGCCCCAAGAACACAGTGGCCTCCATTCTTAAATGGAAGAAGTTTGGAACCACCAAGACTCTTCCTTCAGTTGGACACCCAGCCAAACTGAACAATTAGGGGAGAATGGCCTTGGTCAGCAAGGTGACCAAGAACCCGATGGTCACTCTGACAGAGCTCCAGAGTTCCTCTGTGCAGATGGGAGAACCTTCCAGAAGGACAACCATCTCTACAGCACTCCACCAATCAGGCCTCTATGGTAGAGTGGCCAGACGGAAGCCACTCCTCAGTAAAAGGCACATGACAGCCTGCTTGGAGTTTCAGACCATGAGAAACAAGATTCTCTGGTCTGATGAAACCAAGATTCCAACTCTTTGACCTGAATGCCAAGTATCACTTCTGAAGGTAACCTGGTACCATCCCTATGATGAAGCATGGTGGTGGCATCATCATGCTGTGGGGATGTTTTTCAGCAGCACTAGTCAGGAGACTAGTCAGGATCGAGGGAAACCTGAACGGAGAAGTCTCAATGTCCTTGAGTGGCCCAGCCAGAGCCCGGACTTGAACCCGATCTAACATGTCTGGAGTCAATATTTATGCAGCAATGTTGTGAAGTGGCCCAGACATGAATCTGATCGAAAGTGTCTGAAGAGACCTGAAAAATAGCTGTGCCGTAACGCTCCCCATCCATCCTGACAGAGCTTGAGGATATGCAGAGAAGAATGGGAGAAATTCCCCAAATACAGGTGTGCTAAGCTTGAGGTGTCCTACCCAAGACTCAATGCTGTCATCACTGCCAAAGGTGCTTTAACTATAAGTATGGAGTAAAGGGTCTGAATACCTCTGTACATGTGATATTAGTATTTCTCATGTTCTCAACTTTCATTATCCAGCAGCCAAAGACACAATCTTTTTAACAACCAATGCTAATTGTTGCATCTTTAGATCTTCCCTCTTAATTTTTAAAGGATATTTTCATCTCTGTCATGTGAAACTATTCGGTGTGCGTTGGAGAACGGTGTTTTCCCGCTAATTGGAATTTGGAACGTATAATGTGAGTAAATAAGTTATCTGTTTGGGATATTTATTTCTTGCACAGAATGACAATCTGACCAATAGAATAGGTCAACTTTTGGACTATGGGGGATAGTAAATTGACAGGCTAGTGCTTTTGCTGTTTGTTACTCATCTTGATGTCTGGTAAAGTGAATGTGGACAGTGGTTCTAACATCCTCAGAATGGGAGAAGGAGAAGGAGGAGGAACACCATAGCATCCCTGATGGGTCGTCCTTCACTCCCAGCCTACTTCAGAGCTGAGATGTCTGGGAGGAGAAGGAGGAGGAGGAACACCATAGCATCCCTGATGGGTCGTCCTTCACTCCCAGCATACTTCAGAGCTGAGATGCCTGTGAGAAGGACCCGGTCACGAGACTGGCGTTGGCTAATAACAATTGAGATATCTGAGAGAGCCATGTGAGTGAGAGGTGCTTTGGAGCACAGAGGCTGGCAGCCGGGAGAAGGGAATTATAATGATTATATTCTGCCCAAGGGCACAACGGACACTGGCTGCAAGGCATGGATTTTCGGGGGCGTTGCGGCCACACCAGGGGGCCGTCAATGCCACTGGGATATTTGAGGCCTGTATGTGGTACAAGGCTACCCATCTGAACCTGTCTTGTTAAGTGTGTTTTGTCCCTGTCAGCGTAAACCCATGAGCCCAATTTAAATGCGTTAGCCTGCTTTAGAAGTACCTTGAAAATATGTTTGCTGATAAATGAGACCAACTTGTATCATTCTTTCTAGTTCTTATATTTCTTATTTTTGGATTAGTGTGTTTTGTTCTGTATTATTGCACTGTCGCTGATAGAAACATAAGCATTTCGCTGCACCCGCGATAACATCAGCAAAACATGTGTACGTGACTAATGACATTTGATTAGAGATATGAAATCATTAGAGGAATGGAAAGAAAGGCCCCTTGCAACCACTCCAGGGCTGAGAGGGAGAGAGAGGTAAAGGGAGGGGGAGAGGTAGAGGGAGGGAGAGGTAGAGGGAGGGGAGAGGTAGATAGGAGAGCGGGAGAGGTAGAGGAAGGGGGAGGGGGAGGGGTAGAGGGAGGGGAGAGGTA
>NW_027015172.1:0-12045 GCF_036934945.1 Oncorhynchus masou masou
CTCTCTCTTTTTCTATCTCTCTTCCTCTCTCTTTTTCTATCTCTCTTCCTCTCTCTCTTTTTCTATCTCTCTTCCACTCTCTTTTTCATCTCTTCCTTTCTTCTCTCTTTTCTATCTCTTCCACTCTCTTTTCTATCTCTCTTCCACTTTCTTCTCTATCTCTTCCACACTCTTCTATCTCTCTTCCACTCTTTTCTATCTCTCTTCCACTCTTTCTATCTCTTCCACTCTTTTTCTATCTCTTCTTCCACACTCTCTTTCTATCTCTTCCACTCTCTCTTTTTCTATCTCTCTTCCACTCTCTTTTTTTCTATCTCTCTTCCACTCTCTTCTATCTCTCTTCCATCTCTTCCATCTCTCTTCCACTCTTTCTCTATCTCTTCCACTCTCTTTTTCTATCTCTCTCCACTCTCTCTTTTCTATCTCTTCCACTCTCTCTTTTTCTATCTCTTCCACTATCTTCTATTTTCTATCTCTTCCACTCTCTTTTTCTATCTCTCTTCCACTCTTTTTCATCTTCTTCCTCTTCCACTCTCTTTTCTATCTCTTCCTTCATCGCTTCCTCTCTTTCTATCTCTCTTCCACTCTCTCTTTTTATCTCTCTTCTTCCATCACTCTTCCACTATCTCTTTTTCTATCTCTTCCATTCTCTCTTTTTCTATCTCTCTTTCTCTCTTTTTCTATCTCTTCCACTCTCTCTTTTTCTATCTCTCTTCCACTTCTTTTTCTATATCTCTTCCTCTCTTTTTTCTATCTCTTCCACACTTTTTCTATCTCTCTTCCTCTCTTTTCTATCTCTCTTCCACTCTCTCTTTTTCTATCTCTCTTCCTCTCTCTTTTTCTATCTCCCTTCCTCTTCTTCTATCTCTATTCCACTCTCTCTTTTCTATCATCTCTTCCACTCTCTTTTTCTATCTCTCTTCCACTCTCTCTTTTTCTATCTCTCTTCCACTCTCTCTTTTTCTATCTCTCTTCCTCTCTCTCTTTTTCTCTCTCTTCCACTCTCTCTTTTTCTATCTCTCTTCCACTCTCTCTTTTTCATCTCTCTTCCTTCTCTCTCTTTTTCTATCTCTCTTCCACTCTCTCTTTTCAATCTCTTCCCTTCCTCTATCTCTTCCTCTCTTTTTCTATCTCTTCCACTCTCTCTTTTTCTATCTCTTCCTCTCTTTTTCTATCTCTCTTCCACACTCTCTTTTCTATCTCTTCACTCTCTCTTTTTCTATCTCTCTTCCACTCTCTCTTTTCTATCTCTTCCACTCTCTCTTTTTCTATCTCTCCACTCTTCCTCTCTCTTTTTCTATCTCTATTCCACTCTCTTTTTCTATCTCTTCCACTCTCTCTTTTCTATCTCTCTCTCCACTTCCTCTCTTTTTCTATCTCTTCCACTCTCTCTTTTATATCTCTTCCTCTCTCTTTTTCTATCTCTCTTCCACTCTCTCTTTTTCTATCTCTTCCACTCTTCTTTTTCTATCTCTCTTCCACTCTCTTTTTATCTCTCTTCCCACTCTCTCTTTTCTATCTCTCTTCCACTCTCTTTTCTATCTCTCTTCCACTCTTTTTCTATCTCTTCCACTTTCTTTTTCTATCTCTTCCACTCTCTTTTTCTATCTTCTTCCACTTTCTTTTTCTATCTCTTCCACTCTCTTTTTCTATCTCTTCCTCTCTCTTTTTCCATCTCTTCCACACTCTCTTTTTCATCTATTCTTCTTTTTCTATCTCTCTTCCTCTTCTTTTTCTATCTCTTCCACTCTCTCTTTTTCTATCTCTTCCACTCTCTTCCTATCTCTCTTCCTCTTTTTCTATCTCTTCCTTTTTCTATCTCTTCCACTCTCTCTTTTTCTATCTTCCTTCTTCTTTTTCTATCTCTCTTCCTCTTTTTCATCTCTTCCATCTCTTTTTCTATCTCTTCCTCTTCTTTTTTTCTATCTCTTCCACTATCTCTTTTTCTATCTCTTCCATTCTCTTTTTCTATCTCTTTTCTCTCTCCACTCTTTTTCTATCTCTCTTCCACTCTCTTTTCTATCTATCTTCCACACTCCACTTCCCTCTCTTTTCTATCTTTCTTCCATCTCTTTTTCTATCCTCTCTTCCACTCTCTTTTCTATCTCTCTTCCACACTCTCTATTTTCCACTCTCTTTCATTCTCTTCCACTCTTTTCTATCTCTTCCACTCTCTTTTTCATCTCTTCCACTCTCTCTTTTTCTATCTCTCTTCCACTCTCTCTTTTTCTATCTCTCTTCCACTCTCTCTTCCACTCTCTCTTTTTCTATCTCTCTTCCACTCTCTTCCACTCTCTCTTTCTCTCTCTCTTCCACTCTCTCTTTTTCTATCTCTCTTCCTCTCTCTCTTTCTCTATCTCTCTTCCTCTCTCTTTTTCTATCTCTCTTCCACTATCTCTTTTTCTATCTCTTCTTCCTCTCTTTTCTATCTCTTCCACTCTCTCTTTTTCTATCTCTTCCTCTCTCTCTTTTTCTATCTCTTCCACACTCTCTTCTTTCTATCCTCTTCCTCTCTCTTTTTCTATCTCTCTCCACACTCTTTTCATCTCTTCCACACTCTCTTTTCTATCTCTCTTCCTCTCTTTTTCTATCTCTCTTCCTCTCTCTTTTTCTATCTCTCTCTTCCTCTCTCTTTTTCTATCTCTCTTCCACTCTCTGCTTCTATCTCATCTCTTCCACTCTCTTTTTCTATCTCTCTTCCACTCTCTTTTTCTATCTCTCTTCCACTCTCTTTTCTATCTCTTCCACTCTCTTTTTCTATCTCTCTTCCACTCTCTCTTTTTTATATCTCTTCCTCTCTCTCTTTTCTATCTCTTCCACTCTTTCTATCTCTCTTCCACTCTTCTTTTCTATCTCTTCCACTCTCTTTTCTATCTCTTCCACTCTCTTTTTCTATCTCTTCCACTTTTTCTATCTCTCTTCCACTTCTCTTTTCTCTCTATCATCTCTTCCACTCTCTTTTTCTATCTCTTCCACTCTCTCTTTTTCTATCTCTCTTCCACTCTCTCTGCATTCTCCACTCTCTCTTTTTCTATCTCTTCCCTCTTTTTCATCTCTCTTCCACTCTCTTTTTCTATCTCTTCCACTCTCTCTTTTTCTATCTTTCTTCCACTCTTTTTTATCTCTTCCACTCTTTTTCTATCTCTCTTCCACTCTCTTTTTCCATCTCTCTTCCACTCTCTCTTTTTCTATCTCTCTTCCACTCTTTTTCTATCTCTCTTCCTCTCTCTTTTTCTATCTCTCTTCCACACTCTCTCTTTTCTATTCTCTTCCTCTTCTTTTTCATCTCTCTTCCTCTTTTTCATCTCTCTTCCACTCTCTTTTTCTATCTCTTCTCTCTCTTCCACTCTCTCTTTTTCTATCTCTCTTCCACTCTCTCTTTTTTCTATCTCTCTTCCACTTCTCTTTTTCTATCTCTTCCACTCTCTCTTTTTCTATCTCTCTTTCTCTTTTTCTATCTCTTCCACTTTCTCTTTTTCATCTCTCTTCCCTCTCTCTTTTCTATCTCTCTTCCTCTCTCTCTTTTTTCTATCTCTCTTCCTCTCTCTCTTTTCTATCTCTTCCACTCTCTTTTTCTATCTCTTTCTCTCTCTATCTTTTCCACTCTCTTTTTCTATCTCTCTTCCACTCTCTCTTTTTTCTATCTCTTTCCACTCTCTCTCTTTTTCTATCTCTTCCACTCTCTTTCTATCTCTCTTCCACTCTCTTTTTTCTATCTCTCTTCCACTCCTCTTTTCTATCTCTTCCACTCTTTCTTTCTATCTCTCTTCCACTCTCTTTTTCTATCTCTCTTCCACTCTCTTTTTCTATCTCTCTTCCACTCTCTCTTTTCTATCTCTCTTCCCTCTCTCTTTCTATCTCTCTTCCACTCTCTCTTTTTCTATC
Organism: Oncorhynchus masou masou; assembly: GCF_036934945.1. Taxonomy (NCBI): domain Eukaryota; kingdom Metazoa; phylum Chordata; class Actinopteri; order Salmoniformes; family Salmonidae; genus Oncorhynchus; species Oncorhynchus masou. The sequence continues at coordinate 3,886 of NW_027015172.1, forward strand.
TCTCTTCCATCTCTCTTCTCTCTTTTTCTATCTCTATTCTCTTCCATCTCTTCCACTCTCTTTTTTCTTCTTCCACTCTCTCTTTTTCTATCTCTCTTCCACTCTTTTCTTCTCTCTTCTCTCTTTCTCTATCTCTTCCTCTTTTTCTATCTTCCTCTCTTCCACTTATCTCTTTTTCTATCTCTCTTCCATTCTCTCTTTTTCTATCTTCCACTCTCTTTTTCTATCTCTTCCACTCTCTCTTTTTCTCTCCTCTCTCTTTTCTCTCTTCCACTCTCTCTTTTTCTATCTCTCTTCCACTCTCTTTTCTATCTCTTCTCTCTTTTTCTATCTCTCTTCCACTCTCTTTTCTATCTCTCTTCCACTCTTTTCTATCTCTTCCTTCTTTTTCTATCTCTTCCTCTTTTTCTATCTCTTCCACTCTCTTTTTCTATCTCTCTTCCACTCTTTTTCTATCTCTCTTCCACTCTCTCTTTTTCTATCTCTCTTCCTCTTTTTATCTCTCTTCCACTCTCTCTTTTCTATCTCTTCCACTCCTCTTTTATATCTCTCTTCCTCTCTTTTTCTATCTCTTCCACCTCCTCTTTTCTATTTTTCCACTCTCTCTATTCCACTCTCTTTTTCTATCTCTTTCCTCTTCCTCTTCCACTCTCTCTTTTTCTATCTCTTCCACTCTCTCTTTTTCTATCTCTCTTTCCTCTTTTTCTATCTCTCTTTTCTTTTTCTATCCTCTTCCTCTCTCTTTTTCTATCTCTCTTCCTCTCTCTTTTTCTATCTCTCTTCCACTCTCTTTTTCTATCTCTCTTCACTCTCTCTTTTTCTATCTCTTCCACTCTCTTTTTTCTATCTCTTCCACTCTTCTTTTTCTATCTCTTACTCTCTTTTCTATCTCTCTTCCACTCTCTTTTTCTATCTCTTCCACTCTTCTTTTTCTATCTCTCTTCTCTCTTTTCTATCTCTCTTCCACTCTCTCTTTTCCATCTCTTCCTCTCTCTTTCTATCTATCTTCCACTCTTTTTCTATCTCTTCCTCTCTCTCTTTTCTATCTCTCTTCCACTCTCTCTTTTTATCTCTTCCACTCTCTCTTCTATCTTTTTCTATCTCTCTTCCACTCTCTCTCTTTTCTATCTCTTCCACACACTCTCTTTTCATCTCTCTTCCCTCTCTTTTTCTCCACTTCTTTTCTCTCTTCCTTTCTCTCTTTTTCTATCTCTCTTCCCTCTCTCTTTTTCTATCTCTTCCTCTTTTTCTATTCTCTTCCACACTCTCTCTTTCATCTCTTCCTCTCTTTTTCTATCTCTCTTCTCTCTTTTATATCTCTCTTCCACTCTCTTTTTCTATCTCTCTTCCACTCTTTTCTATCTCTTCCACTCCTCTTTTCTATCTCTTCCACTCTCTCTTTTTCTATCTCTCTTCCACTCTCTCTTTTTCTATCTCTTCCACTCTCTCTTTTCTATCTCTCTTCCTCTCTCTTTTTCATCTCTTCCACTCTTTTTCTATCTCTTCCACTCTCTTTTTTCTATCTCTTCTTCCTATCTTCTTTCCACTCTCTCTTTTTCTATCTCTCTTCCACTCTCTTTTTCTTCTCTTACTCTCTTTTCTATCTCTCTTCTCTCTTTTTCTATCTCTCTTCCACTCTCTCTTTTTCTATCTCTCTTCCATTCTCTTTTCTATCTCTCTTCTCTTTTTCACTCCATCTCTTTTTCTATCTCTCTTCCATTCTCTCTTTTTCTATCTCTCTTCCACTCTCTCTGCTTTTTCTCTATCTCTTCCACTCTCTCTTTTTCTATCTCTTCCACTCTCTTTTTCTATCTCTTCCACTCTCTCTTTTCTATCTCTCTTCCACACTCTTTTTCTATCTCTCTTCCACTCTCTCTTTTTCTATCTCTTCCACTCTCTTTTTCTATCTCTTCCTCTCCACTCCTTTTTCTATCTCTTCCACTCTCTTTTTCTATCTCTCTTCCACTCTCTCTTTTTTCTATCTCTTCTCCTTTTTTCTATCTCTTCCACTCTCTCTTTTCCATCTCTCTTCCACTCTCTCTTTTTCTATCTCTCTTCCACTCTCTCTTTTTCTATTCTTCCACACTCTCTTTCTCTATCTCTTTTTCTTCCTCTTTCTCTTTTCTATCTTTTCTATCTTTTCCACTCTCTCTTTCTATCTCTTCCACTCTCTCTTTTTCTATCTCTCTTCCTCTCTCTTTTTCATCTCTCTTCCACACTCTCTTTTTCTATCTCTCTTCCACTCTCTCTTTTTCTATCTCTCTTCCTCTCTCTTTTTCTATCTCTCTTCCCTCTCTTTTTCTATCTCTTCCACACTCTCTTTTCTATCTCTCTTCCTCTCTCTCTTTTTCTATCTCTTCTTCCATCTCTCTTCCTTTCTCTATCTCTTCTTCCACTCTCTCTCTTTTCTATCTCTCTTCCACTCTCTCTTTTTCTATCTCTTCTCTCTTTCTATCTCTCTTCCACTCTCTTTCTCTATCTCTCTTCCTCTCTCTTTTTCATCTCTCTTCCACTCTTCTTTTCTATCTCTTCTTCTTTTTCTATCTCTCTTCCACTTTTTCTATCTCTCTTTCCTCTTTTTCTATCTCTCTTCCACTCTCTTTTTATCATCTCTTATCTCTTTTTCTATCTCTTCCACTCTTCTTTTTCTATCTCTCTTCCTCTCTCTTTTTCTATCTCTTCCACTCTCTCTTTTTCTATCTCTCTTCCACTCTCTCTTTTTCTATCTCTCTTCCACTATCTCTTTCTATCTCTCTTCCTTCTCTCTTTTCTATCTCTTTCCACTCTCTCTTTTTCTATCTCTCTTCCACTCTCTCTTTTTCTATCTCTCTTCCACTCTCTCTTTTTCTATCTCTCTTCCCTCTCTCTTTTTCTATCTCTTCCACTCTCTTTTCATCTCTCTTCCACTCTCTTTTTCTATCTCTTCCACTCTCTTCTATCTCTCTTCCACTCTCTTCCTATCTCTTTTTCTATCTCCCTTCTCTCTTCTCTCTTTCTCTCTTCCACTCTCTCTTTTTCTATCTCTCTTCCACTCTCTTTTTCTATCTCTCTTCTCTCTTTTTCTATCTCTCTTCCACTCTCTCTTTTCTATCTCTCTTCCATCTATCTCTTCCACTCTCTCTTTTTCTATCTCTTTCTATCTCTTCTCTCTTTTTCTATCTCTTCCACACTCTCTTTTTCTATCTCTCTTCCTCTCTCTCTTTCTATCTCTCTTCCACTCTCTCTTTTTCTATCTCTCTTCCACTCTCTTTTTCTATCTCTCTTCCTCTCTCTCTATCTCTCTTCCACTCTCTTTTTCTATCTCTCTTCCACTCTCTTTTTCTATCTCTCTTCCACTCTTCCACTTCCACTCTCTCTTTTCTATCTCTTCCACTCTCTCTTTTTCTATTTCTCCACTCTCTCTTCCACTCTTCCACTCTCTCTTTTTCTATCTCTCTTCCACTCTCTCTTTTTTATCCATCTCTCTTCCTCTCTCTCTTTTTCTATCTCTCTTCCCTCTCTTTTTCTATCTCTTCCACTCTCTCTTTTTCCATCTCTTCCTCTCTCTTTTTCTCTCTTCCACTCTCTCTTTTTCTATCTCTCTTCCACTCTCTTTTTCTATCTCTCTTCCACTCTCTTTTTCTTCCACCACTCTCTTTTTCTATCTCTCTTCCACTCTCTCTTTTTCTATCTCTTCCACTCTTCCACTCTCTTTTTCTATCTCTTCCACTCTCTCTTTTCCATCTCTTCCACTCTCTCTTTTTCATCTCTTCCACTCTCTCTTTTTCTATCTCTCTTCCACTCTCTCTTTCTCTATCTCTATCTCTTTTTCTTCCTCTTCCACTCTCTTTTCTATCTCTCTTCCACTTCTTTTTCTATCTCTTCCACTCTTCTTTTTCTATCTCTTCCACTCTCTCTTTTTCTATCTCTCTTCCTCTCTCTTTTCTATCTCTTCCACTCTCTTTTTCTATCTCTCTTCCTCTCTCTTTTTCTATCTCTCTTCCACTATCTCTTCTCTTTTCTATCTCTTCTTCCTCTTTTTCTATCTTCTTCCTATCTCTTTTTCTTCTCTCTTCCACTCTCTTTTTCTATCTCTCTTCCAATTCTCTCTTTTTCTATCTCTCTTCCACTCTCTTTTTCTATCTCTCTTCACTCTCTTTTTCTATCTCTCTTCCACACTCTCTTTTCCTCTTCCTCTCTTTTTCTATCTCTCTTCCACTCTCTCTTTTCTATCTCTCTTCTCTCTCTTTTTCTATCTCTCTTCCACTTCCACTCTTTTTCTATCTCTTCCACTCTCTTTTTCTATCTCTCTTCCTCTCTTTTTCTATCTCTCTTCCACTCTCTTTTTTTCTATCTCTTCCACTCTCTCTTTTTCTATCTCTCTTCCACTCTCTCTTTTTCTATCTCTCTTCCACTTCCACTCTTTTTCTATCTCTTCCACTCTTTTTCTATCTTTCTATCTCTCTTCCACACTCTCTCTTCTATCTCTCTTCCTCTTTTTCTATCTCTCTTCCACTATCTTTTTTATCTCTCTTCCACTCTCTCTTTTCTATCTCTCTTCCACTCTCTCTCTTTTCTATCTCTTCCTCTCTCTTTTTCTATCTCTCTTCCATCTCTCTTCCTTCTCTCTCTCTTTTTCTATCTCTCTTCCACTCTTCCATCTCTCTTCCTCTCTCTTTTTCTATCTCTCTTCCACTCTCTCTTTTTCTATCTCTCTTCCTCTCTCTTTTTCTATCTCTCTTCCTCTCTCTTTTTCTATCTCTCTTCCACTCTCTCTTTTTTATCTCTTCCACTCTCTCTTTTTCTATCTCTTCCACTCTCTTTTTCTATCTCTTCCACTCTCTCTTTTTCTCTCTCTTCCACTCTCTCTTTTTCTATCTCTCTTCCACTTTCTTTTTCTCTTTCTCTCTCTTTTTCTATTCTCTTCCATCTCTCTTCTCTCTCTTTTTCTATCTCTTCCACTCTCTTTTCTATCTCTCTTCCTCTCTCTTCCATTCTCTCTCTTTCTCTATCTCTCTTCCTCTCTCTTTTTCTATCTCTCTTCCACTCTCTCTCTTTTTCTATCTCTCTTCCACACTCTCTTTTTCTATCTCTCTTCCTCTTTTTCTATCTCTCTTCCTCTCTCTCTTTTTCTATCTCTTCCACTCTTTCTATCTCTCCACTCTTCCACTCTCTCTTTTTCTATCTCTCTTCCACTCTCTCTTTTTCTATCTCTCTTCCACTCTTTTTTCTATCTCTCTTCCACTCTCTCTGCTTCTATCTCTCTTTTTCTTTTTCTATCTCTCTTCCACTCTCTCTCTTCCACTCTCTCTTTTTCTATCTCTCTTCCACTCTCTTTTTCTATCTCTCTTCCACTCTCTCTTTTCTATCTCTCTTCCACTCTCTCTTTTTCTTATCTCTTCTATCTCTCTTTCTCTCTTTCCTCTCTTCCACTCTCTCTTTTTCTATCTCTCTTCCACTCTCTCTTTTTCTATCTCTCTTCCTCTCTCTGCTTCTATCTCTTTCTCTTTTTCTATCTCTTCCACTCTCTTTTTCTATCTCTTCCACTCTCTCTTTTTCTATCTTTCTTCCACTCTTCCACTCCTCTCTTTTTCTATCTCTCTTCCACTCTCTCTTTTCTATCTCTCTTCCACTCTCTTTTTCTATCTCTTCCACTCTCTCTCTCTATCTTCCTCTCTCTTTTTCTATCTCTTCCACTCCACTCTTTTTCTATCTCTTCCACTCTCTCTTTTTCTATCTCTCTTCCTCTCTCTTTTTCTATCTCTCTTCCACTCTCTCTTTTTCTATCTCTCTTCCACTCTTTTTCTATCTCTCTTCCTCTCTTTTCTATCTCTCTTCCACTCTCTCTTTTTCTATCTCTCTTCCATTCTCTTTTTCTATCTCTCTTCCACTCTCTTTTCTATCTCTCTTCTTCTCTCTTCCACGCTCTCTTTCTATCTCTCTTCCACTCTCTTTTCTATCTCTTCCTTCTCTCTTTTCTATCTCTTCTTCCTCTCTTTTATATCTTCCACTCTTTTTTCTATCTCTTCCTCTTTTTCTATCTCTCTTCACTCTCTCTTTTTCTATCTCTCTTCCATTCTCTCTATCTTCTTCTATCTCTTTTTCCACTCTCTTTTTCTATCTCTCTTCCACTCTCTTTTTCTATCTCTCTTCCACTCTCTCTTTTTCTATCTCTTCCACTCTCTTTTTCTATCTCTCTTCCACTCTCTCTTTTTCTATCTCTCTTCCTCTCTCTTTTTCTATCTCTCTTCCACTCTCTCTTTTCTATCTCTCTTCCTCTCTTTTTCTATCTCTCACACTCTCTTTTTCTATCTCTATTCCACTCTCTCTTTTCTATCTCCTTCCTCTCTTTTTCTCTCTCTTCCACTCTCTCTTTTCTATCTCTCTTCCACTCTCTCTTTTTCTATCTCTCTTCCACTCTCTCTATCTCTCTTCCACTCTCTTTTTCTATCTCTCTTCCACTCTCTCTTTTTCTATCTCTCTTCCTCTCTCTCTTTTTCTATCTCTCTTCCACTCTCTTTTTCTATCTCTTCCACTCTCTTTTTCTTCTCTTCTCTCTCTCTTTTTCTATCTCTTCCACTCTCTTTTTCTATCTCTCTTCCTCTCTTTTTCTATCTCTCTTCCACTCTCTCTTTTTCTATCTCTCTTCCACACTCTTTTTCTATCTCTCTTTCCTCTCTCTTTTTCTATCTCTCTTCCTCTCTCTTTTTCTATCTCTCTTCCTCTCTCTTTTTCTATCTCTCTTCCACTCTCTTTTTCCATCTCTCTTCCACTCTCTCTTTTTATATTTCTTCCTTTCTATCTCTTCCACTCTTTTTTCTATCTCTTCCACTCTCTTTTTCTATCTCTTCCACTCTCTCTTTTATCTCTCTTCTCTCTTTTTCTATCTCTTCCACTCTCTTTTTCTATATCTCTTCCACTCTCTTTTTTTTTCTTACTCTCTTTCTATCTCTCTTTTTCTATCTCTTCCACTCTCTCTTTTTCTATCTCTCTTCCACTCTCTCTTTTCTATCTCTCTTCCACTCTCTCTTTTTCTATCTCTCTTCCACTCTCTTTCTCTATCTCTCTTCCTCTCTCTCTTTCTTCATCTCTTCTCTCTTTTTCTATCTCTCTTCCACTCTCTTTTTCTATCTCTCTTCCACTCTCTCTTTTTCATTTTCTATCTCTCTTCCTCTCTCTTTTTCTATCTCTCTTCCTCTCTCTTTTTTATCTATCTTCCTTCTCTTTCTATCTCTCTCTTTTTTTCTATCTCTCTTCCACTTTCTCTTTTTCTATCTCTTCCTTTTCTTTTTCTATCTCTTTTCTTTTTCTATCTCTCTTCCTCTTTTCTCATCTTTCCACTGTCCTTTTTCATCTCTTCTCTCTCTTTTTCTATCTCTCTTCCACTCTCTTTTTTCTATCTCTTCCACTCTCTTTTTCTATCTCTCTTCCTCTCTCTCTTCATTTCTCTTTCTATCTCTTCCACTCTCTCTTTTTCTATCTCTCTTCCACTCTCTCTCTTCTATCTCTCTTCCACTCTCTTTTCTCTTCCATTTTCTTCTATCTCTTCCACTCTCTTTCTCTATCTCTCTTCCACTCTTTTTCTATCTCTTCCACTCTCTTTTTTCTATCTCTCTTCCACTCTCTCTTTTTCTATCTCTCTTCCACTCTCTCTTCCACTCTCTTTTCTCTTCCACTCTCTCTTCCACTCTCTTCCACTCTCTTTCTCTCTCTTCCACTCTCTCTTTTTCTATCTCTCTTCCTTTCTATCTCTTCCTCTTCTCTATCTCTCTTCCTCTTTTTCTATCTCTTCCACTATCTCTCTTTTTCTATCTCTCTTCCATTCTCTTTTTCTATCTCTCTTTCTCTCTCTCTCTTTTCTAGTCTCTCTTCCACTCTCTCTTTTCTATCTCTCTTCCACGCTCTTTTTCTATCTCTCTTCCTCTCTTTTTCTATCTCTCTTCCACACTCTCTTTTTCTATCTCTCTTCCACTCTCTCTTTTTCTATCTCTCTTCCTCTCTCTCTTTTCTATCTCTCTTCCACTCTCTCTTTTTCTATCTCTCTTCCACTCTCTCTTTTTCTATCTCTCTTCCTCTCTCTCTTTTTCTATCTCTCTTCCACTCTCTCTTTTCTATCTCTCTTCCACTCTCTCTTTTCTATCTCTTCTCTCTCTCTTTTCTATCTCTCTTCCATCTCTCTTT
>NW_027015173.1:0-12040 GCF_036934945.1 Oncorhynchus masou masou
CATTGTTGAACAAAATATACTCCATGGAGAAATCAGAGTGGAATCTCTGCTACTTTTAAGGTTATGATCCAATTTGTAAGCATTACCAACAGATTGAATGTGAAAATTGTTTCAAAATGGTCGCCCTTAGCTGGTGATTTGCAGAATGTGAAATGAGCCAAGTAAAAGGAGGGCTGTATTGGTTACATTGATTGTCTACCACGCCAATTTCTCTGTATAAAACGGGCCATAACTTTAAAACTAGCGAGACCCCTGTCAGGATTTGGCCAGGGTTGTTCCGGGTTTTGGTCACTAGATGCCCCCATTGTGCTTTTTGACCTTATGTTTTTTCCCTTGTTCCCCATTATTATTTTCACCTGTGCCTCGTTTCCCCTGATTGTATTTAAACCCTTAGTTTCCCTCAGTTCTGTGCTCTGTGTTTGTATGTTAGCACCCAGCCCTAGTGTTCTGTGTATTCTTGTCGATTCCGGTGGATGCTCTTGTGGAGTTCTGTTTTTGTTTTTGAGGATCTCTTAAGGCTTTTTTTGTGCTATTCCTACCATCTTTTGGATTTACTATTTTTGTATTGAAGGACTTCTCCTTTTTACTTTAGTAAATACACCGTCTTAAGTACTGCTGTGTCTGCCTCATCTTCTGGGTTCTGCTGACTATTCGTGGCTCAGTTGGTTAAGTGACTGTTTCTCACTCCGGAGACCCAGGTTCGCAACCGCGTCCTGACAGAAACAGAGAGCCAAAAATGAACCCAGAGGCAGCCAGTTCCCAGGACCTTTTTGCCATGCTGTCCCACCACCAGGAGACTGTCCAACGCCACGAAGCCGCCCTGGTTCAGCAAGAGGCCTTAATGGCTAGACATTCTCATCTTCTGTCGGAGATGCTGACTTCCATTAAGCAAATATCTGATCGTCTTACCCCAGCAACAGTTTCCGTCCCAGTACCTCAGATTCACGTACCCATGGCAGTTAACCCCCTGGCTGAACCTCGTCTTCCACCTCCCCAACGGTTCTCAGGTGATCCAAGTGCTTGTAAAGGGTTTCTCACCCAATGTTCTCTCTCCTTTGAGCTACAACCCTCGTCGTTTCCCACCGACCGGTCTAAGATCGCTTATATCATCACCCTGCTGTCGGAAAAAGCCCTGGCCTGGGCTACTGCTGTGTGGGATGCCCATAGTTCCTGCTGTGCCAGCTACTCTGCCTTTGCTGAGGAATTCAAACGAGTGTTTCAAGGCCCAAGCAGTGGTTCTGACTCAGCCAAACAGCTCCTGACTCTCCACCAAGGTTGGCGCAGCGTGACGGACTATGCCATCCAGTTCCGCACGGTGGCAGCAGCAAGTGGCTGGAACAACGAGGCGCTCACGGTGTGCTTTCTGAAAGGCCTTTCCGACACTATCCAAGATGAACTGGCCACTCGGGAACCACCGGACAATCTCGAGTCCCTGATCAAGTTGGCCTCACGCATTGACCAGCGTCTGAGAGAGAGAGAACTCAACCGTAGACCTCTAGCCCCTATCAGTCCCAGCTCCGAGTCCCCACCTTTATCCTCGCTGGCTCCATCGGAACCCATGCAGATTGGACGCATCTCCCAGGCTGAGAGAGACCGCCGGATGAGGGAGCGACGCTGTCTATATTGCGGCAAACCGGGCCATTTCCGTTCCACGTGTCCCGGGCTCCAGGGAAACGCTCTGTCCCGTACAGACCGGGGGAACTGTAACGGGAAACATAACCTCCTCCCATCCGTCCAACTCCCGTCTGCTCATTCCAGTCACCCTCTCCTGGGACAACCACAAGCTTCACCTTCAAGCCTTGGTAGACTCTGGAGCCGCAGGTAACTTCATGGATGGTGTCTGGGCGAAGGAGAATGGCGTTCCCTCTGAACCTCTAAGTGAACCCATGAGGGTCACTACATTGGATGGAAGCCCTTTGGGATCTGGACTTGTCACTCATGTCACTACCTCCTTGCGACTTTCCGTTTCACAACACCAGGAATTGATGAACTTTCATTTGATCTCCTGTTCCGAGTTCCCTCTCGTCCTTGGATACCCCTGGCTTCACAGCCATAACCCTCACATCGACTGGTCTGTGGGCACTATCAAGCAGTGGGGTCCTACGTGCCAAGCTACTTGTATTTTCCAGAATTCCCCGAGTTCTACTCCCGAGTCTTTAGAATCCATCGACCTGACCCGAGTTCCCGAGTGTTACCATGACCTCAAACTGGTGTTTAGCAAACAGAGGGCCACCATGCTACCACCCCATAGACCTTACGATTGCCCCATCGACCTGTTTCCGGGCACTTGCCCCCCAGGGTCGGATCTTTTCCCTATCTCCACCCGAACGAGCTGCTATGGATACCTACATCAGGACGCTCTGGAAGCAGGCCTCATGCGTCCATCCACCTCCCCGGCGGGAGCAGGGTTTTTTCTTTGTGGCCAAGAAAGACGGTGGATTACGTCCTTGCATCGACTACCGGGGACTCAATGCCATAACCGTCCGTAACCGTTACCCGCTACCCCTTATGGCCACAGCCTTCGAGCTGCTCCAGGAAGCAGTTGTTTTCACTAAGCTTGACCTGCGGAACGCCTACCATCTTGTGCGGATCAGACCTGGTGACGAGTGGAAGACCGCTTTCAACACGCCTACTGGTCACTATGAATACTTGGTGATGCCCTTCGGCCTGACCAACGCCCCAGCGGTGTTCCAAGCGCTCATAAACGATGTGCTTAGGGATATGCTTAACATATTTGTGTTCGTTTACTTGGATGACATCCTCATCTTTTCGAGCTCCCTTCAAGAACACACTAAGCATGTCAGACAAGTACTCAAACGCCTCCTGGACAGCCATCTGTACGTTAAGCCGGAAAAATGTGAATTCCATTCATCCCGAGTACAATTCCTGGGATTTGTAGTGGAACCCGGTCGAGTCCAAATGGACCCCAGGAAGGTAGGGGGCGGTAGCGGATTGGCCCACCCCCAAATCCGTTAAGGAAGTTCAGCATTTCCTGGGCTTCACAAACTTTTACCGCAAGTTCATCAAGAACTTCAGCTTGGTGGCAGCCCCTCTCTCAGCTTTAACCAAGGGTGGCAATGCAAGGTTTTTGTGGGAAGAGAAGCTGAGACGGCCTTCCAAGGACTCAAGCAGCGCGTTCTCTCTGCTCCCATCCTGATACTACCGACTACGGATGAACCATTTGTGGTGGAGGTAGACGCATCAGAGGTTGGTGTTGGAGCTGTCCTGTCTCAGAGGGTGAAGACAAGAAGCTTCATCCGTGCGCTTTCTTCTCACACCGGCTTACCCCGACTGAGAGGAACTACGATGTGGGGATCGTGAACTCCTAGCGGTTAAGATGGCATTGAAGGAATGGAGACACTGGCTCGAGGGCTTCTCACCCGTTTCAAGTGCTTACGGACCACAAAAATCTGGAGTATATCCAGCAGGCGAAGCGGTTGAACTCTAGACAAGCTAGATGGTCTCTTTTCTTCAATCGATTCCAGTTTATCCTCACCTATCGGCCCGGGTCGAAGAATCTCAAACCGGATGCCCTGTCCCGAGTCTACGCTCCTGCCATTCGAGATGACACGGACATGCCTGTCCTTCCTGCTGCTAAGATTGTGGCTCCGATCTCGTGGCAAGTTGAGGATACCGTGAGACGTGCTCAAGCTAGCGAACCGGACCCGAAAGGAGGTCCTGCCAATCGGTTGTTTGTCCCCAAGGCAGGGAGGACTCAGGTCCTTCTGTGGGGGCACTCCTCTCGCCTCACCTGTCATCCGGGCGTAGGTCGCACCTTGGAGTTCATCCAGCGTAAGTTCTGGTGGCCTACCATAAGAGAAGACGTTGCCACTTTCGTCAATGCCTGTCCCGTGTGCTGCCAGGGCAAATCTTCTCACCTCCGCCCTCAGGACTCCTTCACCCTTTACCTGTTCCCCACAGACCCTGGTCCCATATCTCATTGGACTTTATTACTGGACTTCCTCCATCCCATGGCAATACTACTATCCTAGTCATTATCGACAGGTTTTCAAAGGTGGCCAGGTTCGTCCCTCTGACTAAGTTACCTTCTGCCAAGGAAACGGCTGAGTTGGTAATTAATCATGTGTTCCGAGTCTTCGGCATTCCTCAAGATATGGTTTCTGACAGAGGTCCCCAGTTCGCCTCAAGGTTTTGGAAGGCCTTCTGCCAACTCATGGGGTCTTCTGCCAGTCTATCTTCAGGGTACCATCCGGAGTCCAACGGCCAAACAGAGAGGATGAATCAAGAGCTGGAAACCACCCTCCGATGTATGACTCGTGACAACCCGTCCACATGGTCATCCTTTGTTTGGGCCGAATACGCGCACAACACCTTGCGCTCCTCCTCCACTGGTATGTCCCCGCACGAGTGTCAGTTTGGCTATGCTCCTCCATTGTTCCCGGACCAGGAGGCAGAAGTCAGAGTGCCTTCAGCCTTGAAGTTCGTCAGACGCTGTCGGCTTATGTGGAGGAAGACCCGTCTTAATCTTATGCGTTCCTCACAGAGGTACCAACAACAAGCCAACAGACGTCGCTGTCCCGGGCCTACCCTGCGCCCCGGCCAGAGAGTCTGGCTCTCCACAAGAGACTTACCTCTACGGGTGGAGTCTCGCAAGCTGTCCCAAAAATACATCGGTCCCTTCAAGGTTGCCAGGAGAGTTAACCCAGTTTCTTATCGCCCCTACACTTACCCAGATCCCTTAAGATTAATCCCACATTTCACATTTCATTGTTAAAACCTGTTGTTTTTTTTTTCTCCCATTGTCCCGGCAGACAGACCTCCCCCTCCGCCTCGTGTCATTGGAGGCCAGCCGGCTTATACCGTCCATCGGATACTGGATTCCCGCCGGGTGCAGCGGTCCTGGCAGTATCTGGTGGACTGGGAAGGCTACGGTCCCGAGGAGCGCTCCTGGGTTCCTGCCAAAGACATCCTGGACCCTGACCTCATTCGTCAGTTCAGGGCCCTCCACCCTGAGAGAGCTGGTAGGAACGTCAGGAGCCGTTCCTAGGGGGGATTCTGTCAGGATTTGGCCAGGGTTGTTCCGGGTTTTGGTCACTAGATGCCCCCATTGTGCTTTTTGACCTTATGTTTTCCTTGTTCCCCATTATTATTTGCACCTGTGCCTCGTTTCCCCTGATTGTATTTAAACCCTTAGTTTCCCTCAGTTCTGTGCTCTGTGTTTGTATGTTAGCACCCAGCCCTAGTGTTCTGTGTATTCTTGTCGATTCCGGTGGATGCTCTTGTGGAGTTCTGTTTTTGTTTTTGAGGATCTCTTAAGGCTTTTTTGTGCTATTCCTACCATCTTTTGGATTTACTATTTTTGTATTGAAGGACTTCTCCTTTTTACTTTATTAAATACACCGTCTTAAGGACTGCTGTGTCTGCCTCATCTTCTGGGTTCTGCTGACTATTCGTGGCTCAGTTGGTTAAGTGACTGTTTCTCACTCCGGAGACCCAGGTTCGTAACCGGGTCCTGACAACCCCATTCTGAAACTTTGATATAACCATAGAGTATATTATGTTCAACAATATATACACATAAATAAATATACACTACCATTCAAAAGTTTGGGGTCACTAAGAAATGTCCTTGTTTTTGAAAGAAAAGCAACAAAAAAAATTGTCTATTAAAATAACATCAAATTGATCAGCAATAGAGTGTAGACATTGTTAATGTTGTAAATGACTATTGCAGCTGTAAACATCAGATTATTTAGGGAATATCTACGTACTGTAGTAGTACAGAGGCCCATTATCAGCAACCATCACTTCTGTGTTCCAATGGTACGTTGTATAAGCTAATCCAAGTTTATCATTTTAAAAGTCTAATTGTCCATTAGAAAACCCTTTTGCAATTATGTTAGCACAGCTGAAATATATTGTTCTGATTAAAGAAGCAATAAAACTGGCCTTCTTTAGACTAGTTGAGTATCTGGAGCATCAACATTTGTGGGTTCAATTACAGGCTCAAAATGTCCAGAAACAAATAACTTTCTTCTGAAACTCATCAGTCTATTCTTGTTCTGAGAAATTAAGGCTATTCCATGCGAGAAATTGTCAAGAAACTGAAGATCTCATACAACGTTGTGTACTACTCCCTTCACAGAACAGTGCAAACTGTCTCTAAACAGAATAGAAGAGGAGTGGGGAGGCCCTGGTGCACAACTGAGCACGAGGACAAGTACATTAGAGTGTCTAGTTTGAGAAACAGACGCCACACAAGTCCTCAACTGGCAGCTTCATTAAATCGTACCCGCAAAACACCAGTCTCAACGTCAACATTGAAGAGGAGACTCCGGGATGCTATACTTATAGGCAGAGTTGCAAAGAAAATCCGTATCTCAGACTGGCCAATAAAAATAAAAGATTAAGATGGGCAAAAGAACACAGACACTGGACAGAGGAACTCTGCCCACAATGTCAGCATCCCGGAGTCGCCTCTTCGCTGTTGACATTGAGACTCGTATTTTGGGTACTATTTAATGAAGCTGCCGGTTAAGGACTTGTGAGGCATCTGTATCTCAAACAAAACTACGTAAAAAAAAAATGTAAAAGGCACCCGTGGCTACATATCAATGCATACACACAAACTATCTAGGTCAAATAGGGGAGAAGCATTGTGCCGTGAGTTGTTGCTATATCTGTTTTTTTAAACCAGGTTTGCTGTTGATTTGAGCAATATGAGATGGAACAGAGTTCTATGCAATAATGTCTCTATATAATATTCTATGCTTTCTTGAATTTGTTTTGGATTTGGGGACTGTGAAAAGGCTCCTGGTGGCATGTCTGGTGGGCTAAGTGTGTGTCAGCTGTGTGTAAGTTTACTATGCAAACAATTTGGAATTTTCAACACATGAATGCTTCTTATAGAAAGAAGTGATGCAGTCAGTCTCTCCTCAAGTCTTAGCCAAGAGAGACTGACATGTGTGGTATTTATATCAGCCCTCTGATTACAATGAAGAGCAAGAAGTGCCACTCTGTTCTAGGCCAGCTGCAGCTTAACTAGGTCTTTACTTGCAGCACTGGACCACACGACTGGACAATAATCAAGATTAGACAAAACTAGAGCCTGCAGAAATTGCTTTTGGACTGTGGTGTCAAAAAATCAGAGCATCTCTTCATTACGGACAGAGCTCTCCCCATCTTTACAACCATTGAATCTATATGTTTTGTTCCACGACAGTTTACAATTTAAGGTAACGCCAAGTAATTTAGCCTCCTCAACTAGTTCAACAGCCACACCACTCATTACGAGATTCAGCTGAGATCTAGAACCTAGGGAATGATTTGTACCAAATGCAATGCTCCAAAACAGACAGCAACTCTTTGTTAAGGGTTTCAGTGACTACATTAGCTGTGGTTGCTGATGCATATATGAATGAATCATCAGCATACATGGACACATATGCTTTGTTTAATGCCAGTGGCAGGTCATTGGTAAAAAAAATACGAAAGAGTAGAGAGCCTAGAGAGCTGCCCTGCGCTACACCACACTTTACATGTTTGACATTAGAGAAGCTTCCATTAATATAATTAATATCAATAATATCAAAGGCTGCGCTGAAATCTAACAGTACAGCTCCCACAATCTTCCAATTATCAATTTCTTTCAACCTATCATCAGTCATTTGTGCCAGTGCAGTACATGTTGAGCGCCCTTCTCTATAAGCATGCTGAAAGTTTGTTGTTAATTTATATACAGAGAAATAGCATTGTATTTGGTCAAACACAATTTTATTCTAACAGCTTGCTAAGAGCCGTCAGCAAGCTTATAGGTCTGCTGTTAGAACCAGTAAAGGCCGCTTTATCACTCTTGGGTAGCAGAATTCTTTGGCTTCCCTCCAGGCCTGAGGACAAAGACTTTCCTCTAGGCTCAGATTAAAGATATGACAGATAGGAGTGGCTATAGAGTCAGCTACCATCCTCAGTAGCTTTCCATCTAAGTTGTCAATGCCAGGAGGTTTATCATTATCGATCGATAACAATAATTGTTCCACACTAACTTTACAGAACTCAAATTTGTAAAGCTTTCCTTTCATTATTTGTTTTTTATGCATGAATACGATGGCTCACTGTTCGCTGTTGGCATTTCATGCCTAAGTTTGTCCACTTTGGCAATGAAGTAATCATTAAAATAATTGACATCATCAAATAGTTTTGTGATGAACAAGCCATGTGATTTGATGAAAGATAGAGTTGATTTTGTCTTTCATTTAAAAGTACTCATTTTTCCCCATCATTCTTTATGTCATTGATTTTGACTTCACAATATAGTTTCTTCTTTTTGTTGAGTTAATCACATCATTTCTCAATTTTCAGCCAGTCAGATGTGCAGCCGGACTTATTAGCCACTCCTTTTGCACCGACTCTTTCAACCATACAGTTTTTAAATTCCTCATCAATCCATGGAGCCTCAACAGTTCAAACAGTCAGTTTCTTAATTAACAGGTGCATGTTTATCAATAATTGGAAGAAGCAATTTTGTAAATTCATCAAGTGAGCGTCTGGATGCTCCTCGTTAAATCACATCAGACCAACAAATATTTTTAACATCATCCACATAAGAGTCACAGCAAAATCTTTTGTATGATCTCTTATACACTATTTAGGCCCAGCTGTTAGAACTGTGCTTTCCTGGATATAGCCACTATATTGTGATCACTGCATCCAATGGGTACGAATACAGCTTTAGAACAAAGTTCTACAGCATTAGTAAAAATGTGCGCGAAACATGTGGATGATCTTGTTCCTGTAGTGTTTGTAAACACCCTGGTATGTTGATTAATAACCTGAACCAGATTACAGGCATAGGGTACAGTAAAAAGCTTCCTCTTGAGCGGACAGCTTGATGAAAACCAGTCAGTATTCAGGTCCCCAAGAAAGTAGACCTCTCTGTTTACAACCACATACACTTCAAGCATGTCACACATATTACATTTACATTACATTTAAGTCATTTAGCAGACGCTCTTATCCAGAGCGACTTACAAATTGGTGAATTCACCTTCTGACATCCAGTGGAACAGCCACTTTACAATAGTGCATCTAAATCATTAAGGGGGGTGGTGAGAAGGATTACTTATCCTATCCTAGGTATTCCTTGAAGAGGTGGGGTTTCAGGTGTCTCCGGAAGGTGGTGATTGACTCCGCTGTCCTGGCGTTGTGAGGGAGTTTGTTCCACCATTGGGGGCCAGAGCAGCGAACAGTTTTGACTGGGCTGAGCGGGAACTGTACTTCCTCAATGGTAGGGAGGCGAGCAGGCCAGAGGTGGATGAACGCAGTGCCCTTGCTTGGGTGTAGGGCCTGATCAGAGCCTGGAGGTACTGGGGTGCCGTTCCCCTCACAGCTCCGTAGGCAAGCACCATGGTCTTGTAGCGGATGCGACTTCAACTGGAAGCCAGTGGAGAGAGCGGAGGAGCGGGGTGACGTGAGAGAACTTGGGAAGGTTGAACACCAGACGGGCTGCGGCGTTCTGGATGAGTTGTAGGGGTTTAATGGCACAGGCAGGGAGCCCAGCCAACAGCGAGTTGCAGTAATCCAGACGGGAGATGACAAGTGCCTGGATTAGGACCTGCGCCGCTTCCTGTGTGAGGCAGGGTCGTACTCTGCGGATGTTGTAGAGCATGAACCTACAGGAACGGGCCACCGCCATGATGTTGGTTGAGAACGACAGGGTGTTGTCCAGGATCACGCCAAGGTTCTTAGCGCTCTGGGAGGAGGACACAATGGAGTTGTCAACCGTGATGGCGAGATCATGGAGCGGGCAGTCCTTCCCCGGGAGGAAGAGCAGCTCCGTCTTGCCGAGGTTCAGCTTGAGGTGGTGATCCGTCATCCACACTGATATGTCTGCCAGACATGCAGAGATGCGATTCGCCACCTGGTCATCAGAAGGGGAAAGGAGAAGATTAATTGTGTGTCGTCTGCATAGCAATGATAGGAGAGACCATGTGAGGTTATGACAGAGCCAAGTGACTTGGTGTATAGCGAGAATAGGAGAGGGCCTAGAACAGAGCCCTGGGGGACACCAGTGGTGAGGAGCGCGTGGCGAGGAGACAGATTCTCGCCACGCCACCTGGTAGGAGCGACCTGTCAGGTAGGGCCGCAATCCAAGCGTGGGCCGCGCCGGAGATGCCCAACTCGGAGAGGGTGGAGAGGAGGATCTGATGGTTCACAGTATCGAAGGCAGCCGATAGGTCTAGAAGGATGAGAGCAGAGGAGAGGGAGTTAGCTTTAGCAGTGCGGAGCGCCTCCGTGATGCAGAGAAGAGCAGTCTCAGTTGAATGACTAGTCTTGTAACCTGACTGATTTGGATCAAGAAGGTCATTCTGAGAGAGATAGCGGGAGAGCTGGCCAGGACGGCACGTTCAAGAGTTTTGGAGAGAAAAGAAAGAAGGGATACTGGTCTGTAGTTGTTGACATCGGAGGGATCGAGTGTAGTTTTTCAGAAGGGGTGCAACTCTCGCTCTCTTGAAGACGGAAGGGACGTAGCCAGCGGTCAGGGATGAGTTGATGAGCGAGGTGAGGTAAGGGAGAAGGTCCCCGGAAATGGTCTGGAGAAGAGAGGGAGGGGATAGGGTCAAGCGGGCAGGTTGTTGGGCGGCCGGCCGTCACAAGAAGCGAGATTTCATCTGGAGAGAGAGGGGAGAAAGAGGTCAGAGCACAGGGTAGGGCAGTGTGAGCAGAACCAGCGGTGTCGTTTGACTTAGCAAACGAGGATCGGATGTCGTCGACCTTCTTTTCAAAATGGTTGACGAAGTCATCTGCAGAGGGGAGGAGGGAGGGGGAGGAGGATTCAGGAGGGAGGAGAAGGTGGCAAGAGCTTCCCTAGGGTTAGAGGCAGATGCTTGGAATTTAGAGTGGTAGAAAGTGGCTTTAGCAGCAGAGACAGAGGAGGAAAATGTAGAGAGGAGGGGTGAAAGGATGCCAGGTCCGCAGGGAGGCGAGTTTTCCTCCATTTCCGCTCGGCTGCCCCGGAGCTCTGTTCTGTGAGCTCGCAATGAGTCATCGAGCCACGGAGCGGGAGGGAGGACCGAGCCGGCCTGGAGGATAGGGGACATAGAGTCAAGGATGCAGAAAGGGAAGAGGAGGGTTGAGGAGGCAGAATCAGGAGAAAGGTTGGAGAAGGTATGAGCAGAGGGAAGAGATGATAGGATGGAAGAGGAGAGAGTAGCGGGGGAGAGAGAGCGAAGGTTGGGACGGCGCGATACCATCCGAGTAGGGGCAGTGTGGGAAGTGTTGGATGAGAGCGAGAGGGAAAAGGATACAAGGTAGTGGTCGGAGACTTGGAGGGGAGTTGCAATGAGGTTAGTGGAAGAACAGCATCTAGTAAAGATGAGGTCGAGCGTATTGCCTGCCTTGTGAGTAGGGGGGAAGGTGAGAGGGTGAGGTCAAAGAGAGAGGAGTGGAAAGAAGGAGGCAGAGAGGAATGAGTCAAAGGTAGACGTGGGGAGGTTAAGTCGCCCAGGACTGTGAGAGGTGAGCCGTCCTCAGGAAAGGAGCTTATCAAGGCATCAAGCTCATTGATGAACTCTCCGAGGAACCTGGAGGCGATAAATTATAAGGATGTTAAGCTTGAAAGGGCTGGTAACTGTGACAGCATGGAATTCAAAGGAGGCGATAGATAGATGGGTAAGGGAGAGAGAGAATGACCACTTGGGAGAGATGAGGATCCCGGTGCCACCACCCGCTGACCAGAAGCTCTCGGGGTGTGCGAGAACACGTGGGCGGACGAAGAGAGAGCAGTAGGAGTAGCAGTGTTATCTGTGGTGATCCATGTTTCCGTCAGTGCCAGGAAGTCGAGGGACTGGAGGGAGGCATAGGCTGAGATGAACTCTGCCTTGTTGGCCGCAGATCGGCAGTTCCAGAGGCTACCGGAGACCAGGAACTCCACGTGGGTCGTGCGCTGGGACCACCAGATTAGGGTGGCGCCCACGCGGTGTGGAGCGTTTGTATGGTCTGTGCAGAGAGGAGAGAACAGGGATAGATAGACACATAGTTGACAGGGTACAGAAGGCTACGCTAATGCGAAGGAGATTGGAAT
>NW_027015174.1:0-2500 GCF_036934945.1 Oncorhynchus masou masou
GGTTGCTGTGTGGGTGGGCGGGGTTTGTTGTGTGGGTGGGCGGGGGTTGTTATTGTGGGTGGGAGGGGGGTTGCTGTGTGGGTGGGAGGAGGTTGCTGCGTGGGTGGGAGGGGGTTGCTGTGTGGGTGGGAGGGGTTGCTGTGTGGGTGGGCGGGAGTTTGCTGTGTGGGTGGGAGGGGGTTACTGTGTGCGGTGGGAGGAGGTTGCTGTGTGGGTGGGAGGGGTTGCTGTGTGGGTGGGAGGGGGTTGCTGTGTGGGTGTGGCGGGGTTTGTTGTGTGGGTGGGCGGGGGTTGTTGTGTGGGTGGGAGGGGGTTGCTGTGTGGGTGGGCGGGGGGCTGCTGTGTGGGTGGGGAGGGGTTGCTGTGTGGAGTGGGAGGAGGTTGCTGTGTGGGTGGGAGGGGTTGCTGTGTGGGTGGGAGGAGGTTGCTGTGTGGGTGGGAGGGGTTTGCTGTGTGGGTGGGGCGGGGTTTGCTGTGTGGGTGGGCGGGGTTTGCTGTGTGGGTGGGCGGGGTTTGCTGTGGTGGGTGGGCGGGGTTACTGTGTGGGTGGGCGGGGTTGCTGTGTGGGTGGGCAGGGGTTGTTGTGTGGGTGGGCAGGGGTTGCTGTGTGGTGGGGAGGGGTTGCTGTGTGGGTGGGAGGGGTTGCTGTGTGGGTGGGCAGGGGTTGCTGTGTGGGTGGGCGGGGGTTGCTAGTGGGTGGGAGGGTTGCTGTGTGGAGTGGCGGGGGTTACTGTGTGGGTGGGCAGGGGTTGCTGTGTGGGTGGGGGGGGTTGCTGTGTGGGTGGGAGGTTCTGCCCGTCACCTGTTCTCAGCAGGAAGCGGAGTCTCGAAGGGGATTTGAAGAGAGAGACTGCTGCCTTTGCGTTTGCAGTGCCAGTGCTTTCAGCGCCAGTGTTTCCAGGTGGCCAGCACTCCTGTGTGTCTATTTGGCCATCCTTCCCCAGTAGGTACCTTTTATACTCTCCTGTGTGGCTGGCCATCCTTTCCCCCAGTAGGTATCATACTCTCTCCTGTGTGGCTGTGCCATCCTTCCCCCATAGGTATAAACTCTCTCTTTCGTGGCTGGCCATCCTTCCCCCATAGAGGTACATACTCTCCTGTGTGGCTGGCCATCCTTCCCCCATAGGTATATACTCTCTCCTGTGTGGCTGGCCATCCTTCCCCCATAGGTACTAAACTCTCCTGTGTGGCCGGCCATCCTTCCCCCATAGGTATAAACTCTCTCCTGTGTGGCTGGCCATCCTTCCCCCAGTAGGTACATACTCTCCTGTGTGGCTGGCCATCCTTCCCCCAGAGGTATAAACTCTCTCCTGTGTGGCTGGCCATCCTTCCCCCATAGGTATAAACTCTCTCCTGTGTGGCTGGCCATCCTTCCCCCATAGGTATAAACTCTCTCCTGTGTGGCTGGCCATCCTTCCCCCCATAGGTACATACTCTCCTGTGTGGCTGGCCATCCTTCCCCCCATAGGTACATACTCTCTCCTGTGTGGCTGGCCATCCTTCCCCCATAGGTATAAATTCTCTCCTGTGTGGCTGGCCATCCTTCCCCCATAGGTATAAATTCTCTCCTGTGTGGCTGGCCATCCTTCCCCCAGTAGGTACATACTCTCCTGTGTGGCTGGCCATCCTTCCCCCATAGGTACAAACTCTCTCCTGTGTGGCTGGCCATCCTTCCCCCAGTAGGTACATACTCTCCTGTGTGGCTGGCCATCCTTCCCCCCATAGGTACATACTGTATGATTGCCTAACAAGTTGGAAGAGGAGAGTTGTTGAAGTACTGAAGTCCAAAGTACATTTGCACTGCTGTCTTTCTCTCTCTGTTTCTCTCTCTCCATCTGTCTTCCACTCTCTTCCCACCTCTCCCTCTCTCACTTTCATCCTTTCTCCCCCCCCCCCCTCTCTGTCTAGCAAAGACACCTAGTTAAGGGCATTTGGATTTAACATAATTTCTTACACCTATCCATTTGATTGATCAGGTTTAACGTATAGCTAGATATCTCAATATGACAGACATATAAGTCCTTCAGTAGAGGCTGCTGAGGGGAGAACGGCTCATTATAATGTCTGAAATGGAGTCAATGGAATTGTCACGCCCTGGTCGTAGTATATTGTGTTTGTCTTTATTTATTTGGTCAGGCCGGGGTGTGACATGGGTTTATTGTGGTGTGTTTTGTCTTGGTGTGTTGTTAGGTGTTGGGTGTGTGGCTTAGTGGGGGTATCTAGCATAGTCTATGGCTGTCTGGAGTGGTTCTCAATCAGAGGCAGGTGTTTATCGTTGTCTCTGATTGGGAACCATATTTAAGCAGCCTTATTCTTTGAGTATTTCGTGGGTGATTGTCCCTGTCTCTGTGTTTGTGTTCACCAGATAGGCTGTATAGGTTTTCACGGTCGTTCTTTGTTTTGTTTGTTATTTCATGTCTAGTTCATTTTTATTAAAGAACATGAATAACCACCACGCTGCATTTTGGTCTGCTTCTCCTTCGACAGACGAGAACTGTTA
>NW_027015174.1:7500-12039 GCF_036934945.1 Oncorhynchus masou masou
CAATCAAACGGCAAAACTCCTCCAAAATTGAGACGTGAACTGCGGGCCTCTGTCGGAAACGACGCCAGACGGAAGGCCATGAATTCGGAAAACATTCTCGATAATGATCTGAGCCGCCTCCTTAGCAGAAGGAGCTTATCGAGAGGAATGAAATGAGCCGCCTTAGAGAATCTATCGACAACCGTAAGAATAACTGTCTTCCGCTGATGAAGGCAGTCCGGTGATAAAATCTAAAGCGATGTGAGACCACGGTCGAGAGGGAATGGGAAGCGGTCTGAGACGGCCGGCAGGAGGAGAGTTCCCAGATTTAGTCTGCGCGCAGACCGAACAAGCGGCGACAAATCGACGCGCGTCACGTTCCCGAGTGGGCCACCAGAAACGCTGGCGAATGGAAGCGAAAGCGTACCCCGAACGCCGGGGTGGCCGGCTAACTTGGCAGAGTGGGCCCACTGAAGAACGGCCGGACGAGTAGGAACGGGAACGAACAGAAGGTTCCTAGGACAAGCTCGCGGCGACGGAGTGTGAGCGAGTGCTTGCTTTACCTGCCTCAATTCCCCAGACAGTCAACCCGACAACACGCCCGTCAGGAGAATCCCTCGGGGTCGGTGGAGACCTCAGAAGAACTGAAGAGACGAGATAAAGCATCAGGCTTGGTGTTTTTTGAGCCCGGACGATAAGAAATAACAAACTCGAAACGAGCGAAAAACAGAGCCCAACGAGCCTGACGCGCATTAAGTCGTTTGGCTGAACGGATGTACTCAAGGTTCCTATGGTCAGTCCAAACGACAAAAGGAACGGTCGCCTCCCCTCCAACCACTGTCGCCATTCGCCTAGGCTAGCGGATGGCGAGCAGTTCGCGATTACCAACATCATAGTTACGTTCTGACGGCGATAAGCGATGAGAGAAAAACGCGCAAGGATGGACCTTGCCGTCAGAGAGAGAGCGCTGAGAAAGAATGGCTCCCACGCCCACCTCTGACGCGTCAACCTCAACAACAAACTGGCTAGAGATGTCAGGTGTAACAAGAATAGGAGCGGATGTAAACGATTCTTAAGAAGATCAAAAGCTCCTGGGCGGAAACGGACCACTTAAAGCACGTCTTAACAGAAGTAAGGGCTGTGAGGGGAGCTGCCACCTGACGAATTACGGATGAAACGGCGATAGAAATTAGCGAAGCCCAGAAAGCGCTGCAGCTCGACGCGTGACTTAGAACGGGCCAATCAATGACAGCCTGGACCTTAGCGGGATCCATCTTAATGCCCTCAGCGGAAATAACGGAACCGAGAAAAGGGACAGAGGCGGCATGAAAATGCACTTCTCAGCCTTCACATAAAGACAGTTCTCAAAGGCGCTGGAGGACGCGTCGCGCACGTGCTGAACATGAATCGAGAGAGACGGGAGAAAAAAATCCAGGATATCATCCATGTAAACGAAAACAAAATGTTCAGCATGTCTCTCAGGACGTCGTTAACTAGTGCCTGAAAGACAGCTGGAGCGTTAACGAGGCCGAAAGGAAGAACCCGGTATTCAAAGTGCCCTAACGGTGTTCGCCGTCTTCCACTCGTCCCCCTCCTGATGCGCACGAGATGGTAGGCGTTACGAAGGTCCAATTTGGTGGCCTGGCTCCTGCAGGATCTCGAAGGCTGAAGACATAAGAGGAAGCGGATGCGATTCTTAACTGTTATGTCATTCAGCCTCGATAATCCACGCATGGGCGCAGGGACCCGTCCTTCTTCTGAACAAAAAAAAACCCCGCTCCGGCGAGAGGAGGAGGAGACAATGGTACCGGCGTTGGCGAAACCGACAAATAATCCTCGAGAGCCTTAGTTCGGGAGCCGACAGAGTATAATCTACCCCGAGTAGTTCCCGGAAGGAGATCAATACTACAGTCGTACGGCCGGTGTGGAGGGAGAGAAGTGGCCTTGGAACGACTGAACACCGTGCGCAGATCGTGATACTCCTCCGGCACCCCTGTCAAATCGCCAGGCTCCTCCTGTGAAGTAGAGACAGAGGAAACAGGAGGGATAGCAGACATTAAACAGGTTACATGACAAAAACATTCCAGGATAGGATAGTATTACTAGACCAATTAATAGAAGGGTTATGGCGCACTAGCCAGGGATGACCCAAAACAACAGGTGTAAAAGGTGAACGAAAAATTAAAAGAAATGGTTTCGCTATGATTACCAGAGACAGTGAGGGTTAAAGGCAGCGTCTCACGCTGAATCTTGGGGAGAGAACTACCATCTAAGCGAACAAGGCCGTGGGCTCCCCTAACTGTCTGAGAGGAATGTCATGTTCCCGAGCCCAGGTCTCGTCCATAAAACAGCCCTCCGCCCCAGAGTCTATCAAGGCACTGCAGGAAGCAGATGAACCGGGCCAGCGGAGATGGACCGGAAAAGTAGTGCGTGATCAGAAGGAGAGGCCTGAGTAGTTGCGCTCACCAGTAGCCCTCCTCTTACTGATGAGCTCTGGCACACTGGACATGAGGTGACAAAATGACCAGCGGGCCGCAGTAGAGACAGGCGATTGGTGATTCTCCGTTCCTTTTCCTTGGCCGAGATGCGGATACCCCAGCTGCCTAGGCTCAGCATCCGAGCCGGCGGAGGAAGGGGTGGCAGTGATGCGGCAGGTGGCAGTGATGTGGAGAGGGGAGCAGCGAGGGGAAACGCGGCTCCTTTCCACGAGCGCTCGGCGACGAAGATCAAACCGTCGCTCTGTGCGGAATAGCGAGAGCTATTAAGGAGTCAGACTGGAAGGAACCTCCCGGAGAGGATCTCGTCCTTAACCTCGACGAGGAGACCCTCCAAGCGGCCGAGCAAGCCGGCTCGTTCCAGTCACTTGAGGCAGCGAGGTGCGGCTCAATAGAATAATCCGTTATGGATCGATTCCCCTGACATAGGGAAGACAGGGCCCTGGAAGCCTCCTCCCCAAAAACAGAACGGTCAAAAACCCCGTATCATCTCCTCCTTAAAGTCTTGATACTGGTTAATACACTCAGCCCTCGCCTCCAGACTGCCGTACACCACTCACACGCCCGTCCGGTAAGGAGAAATGACGTAGCGTGCGGGCTGCGCTCCTGGAGTAAGTGTTGGGCTGGAGAAGACACCCACATCACACTGAGTGAGGAATGAAGCGGCACTCAGTGGGCTCCCAAATGGCACGGCGGGTTGTTGATCCTGGGCTCCGGAGACTCGGGGCGCCCTGGAAGTGGGCGGTGGATCGAGGTGGAGTTGGTGAACCTGTCTTGTGAGGTCGGAGACTTGGACAGGGTCTCGCGGCATGTCGAGCAGCCAGACAATTCCTCCTCGTGTCTGCCTAGCATCGCTCCCTGGATCTCGACGAGGCGGAGTGAAAAGGGTCCCGGGGCCGCTGGGTCCATTTCCTTGGTCTGATTCTTCTGTTATGAACTTGAGTGAAGACCCAAAGCGGTTTTAACAGAAAACAGAGTTCTTTAATGAAAAAACAGGAATGGCATAAATCCTCTTCCAACGTTGTCAACGGAACAAAAGAACGTTAGTATAGTGCAGGATGCACCTGCCAGGCAGACTCCGACAGGATAGGACAAGGTGGAAGCAAACGAGACGACAGCTTGCTTCTGGCATCAAAAAACACAAACAAGAATCAGACACTGAAAGTAGCAGGAACAGAGAAAGAAATAGAGACCTAATCAGAGGGGAAGAGAGAACAGGTGTGAAAGAGTGAATGAGCTAGTTAGAGGAGATGTAGAACAGCTGAAGAATGAGAGACAGAGAAGGTAACCTAAAAAGACCAGCAGAGAGAGACAGAGTGAAGAGAAAGGACAGGAACAGACATAACAAGAATTTGTAATGTCTTTATTGTTTTGAAACTTCTGTATGTGTGATGTTTACTGTTAATTTTTATTGTTTATTTCACTTTGCTTTGGCAATGTT
Organism: Oncorhynchus masou masou; assembly: GCF_036934945.1. NCBI lineage: Eukaryota > Metazoa > Chordata > Actinopteri > Salmoniformes > Salmonidae > Oncorhynchus > Oncorhynchus masou. The sequence continues at coordinate 11,416 of NW_027015174.1, forward strand.
AACACATGTTTCCCATGCCAATAAAGCCCTTGAATTGAATTGAATTGAGAAGCGGAGAGAGAGAGAGAGAGAGAGAGAGAGAGAGAGAGAGAGAGAGAGAGAGAAGGAGAGAGAGAGAAGGAGAGGGGGAGAGAGAGAGAGAGAGCGAGAGAGAAGAGGGAGAGAGAGAGATAGCGAGAGAGAGAAGCGGGAGAGAGAGAGAGAGAGCGAAGGAGAGAAGGGGGAAAGAGAGATAGAAGGGGGAGAGAGAGAGAAGCAGAGAGAGAGAGAGAGAGAGAGAGAGAGAAGGGGGAGAGAGAGAGATGAGGGGAGAGAGAGAGATGAGAGGGGAGAGAGAGAGAGATGAGAGAAGCGGAGAGAGAGAGAGAGAGAGAGAGAGAGGGGAGAGAGAGATGAGAGAAGCGGAGAGAGGGAGAGAGAGAGAGAGAGAGAGAGAGAAGGGGAGAGAGAGAGATGAGAGGGGAGAGAGAGAGATGAGAGGAGAGAGAGAGAGATGAGAGAAGCGAGAGAGAGAGAGAGAGAGAGAGAGGGGAGAGAGAGATGAGAGAAGCGGAGAGAGGGAGAGAGAGAGAGAGAGAGAGAGAGAGAGAGAGAGAGAGGGAGAGAGAGAGAGAGGGGGAGAGA
>NW_027015175.1:0-12034 GCF_036934945.1 Oncorhynchus masou masou
CCCAGAGACCAGGGAGTTGGTTGCACTGGTCCCGAGACCAGGGAGTTGAGTTGCACTGGTCCCAGAGACCAGGGAGTTGAGTTACACTGGTCCCAGAGACCAGGGGGGTTGAGGACTTACACTGGTCCCAGAGACCAGGGAGTTGAGTTTACACTGGTCCCAGAGACCAGGAGTTGGGTTTACACTGGTCCCAGAGACCAGGGAAGTTGGTTACACTGGTCGCAGGGACCAGGGAGTTGAGTTTACACTGGTCCCAGAGACCAGGGAGTTGAGTTTACACTGGTCCCAGAGACCAGGAGTTGAGATTTACACTGGTCCCAGAGACCAGGGCGTTGAGTTACACACTGGTCCCAGAGACCAGGGAGTTCGAGGACTACACTGGTCCCAGAGACCAGGCGGCGGTGAGTTTACACTGAGTCCCAGAGACCAGGGAGTTGAAGTTTACACTGGTCCCAGAGACCAGAGAGCGTTGAGGATTCACACTGGTCCCAGAGACCAGGGAGTTGAGGTTACACTGGTCCCAGAGACCCAGAGCGTTGAGAGCTACACTGGTCCCAGAAGACCAGGAGTTGAAGTTTACCCTGGTCCCAGAGACCTGGAGCGTTGGAGGATTTACACTGGTCCCAGAGACCAGGGAGTTGAGTTTACACTGGTCCCAGAGACCAGGGCGTTGAGGTTACACTGGTCCCAGAGACCAGGGAGTTGAGTTTACACTGGTCCCAGAGACCAGGGAGTTGAAGTTACTGGTCCCAGAGACCAGGAGTTGGTTACACTGGTCCCAGAGACCAGGGAGTTGAGTTTACACTGGTCCCAGAGACCAGGGAGTTGAGGTTACACTGGTCCCAGAGACCAGGGAGTTGAGTTTACACTGGTCCCAGAGACCAGGGAGTTGAGTTTACACTGGTCCCAGAGACCAGGGAGTTGAGTTTACACTGGTCCCAGAGACCAGGCGTTGGTTACACTGGTCCCAGAGACCAGGGAGTTGAGTTTACACTGGTCCCAGAGACCAGGGAGTTGAGTTTACACTGGTCCCAGAGACCAGGGAGTTGAGTTTATGATGCAGATGATAGATTCGTAGACATTAGCACTAGAGGATGATTTATCCTGTCCTCATTGAACTGGCGTACTGATATTGATGTAGCTTTAAGGAGGAAAACTTAACTTCAGAGCTATGCACAATAGTCTCCCTAGTAACCCCCCAGTTCACCTGCAGAGAGCAGGAAGTTCACTTTTAGTTCCACTTTAATTCATATAATTTAATTCATGCCGTCGCAGCTGGTTCAGCTAAGAGATACACAAAACAAATCCGTCTTTGATGAGATCTGTCAATGTTTGGATGCTGCTTTTTCCTTGTTGTCATTATCCTTTTTCTTCAATGAAAAGACAAACTGCAATTAAACACTTCTGAGTTTGTTGACAATAGCCCCAATAGTCTCCTTATTGAAGATGAGAACGCGCCATTGGCCAGACCGAAACGTTAAAGTTTTGAAAGGCAGAAAGCATTAGGGGTCTGTTATGACACCACTCTCTCTCTCTCTCTCTCTCTCTCTCTCTGTCTCTCTCTCTCTCTCTCTCTCTCTCTCTCTCTCTCGCTTCATGTTGACAGAGAACCACCCAGCAGTAGGCCTCAGAACCAGGCCCATTGAAGAAGCATTTGATGGTAAATTAACAGAGATAGTCAGTTAGTAGCAGGGTCTCCAAATAATCGAAATGTTAAATCCTGGTTCAGATGGCATACAGATAGAGAATTCAAGGACGTTTTTATAGTCCTCTCAGTGAGACCTCCAGACACTGCGGTCCCTTGAAGTTCCTTCGTCTGCTAAAGTCTCAGTAATTGCAAACCATGTTTTTTGCTGTCTGATCCCTCCCAACCCATTTCGTTTTCTGTAAGGGTCTGTTGAAGTAACAAAGCTAAGTTTAAACACCCTACACGGGAGGGGGTGGGAGGGGGGCGCAAACGGAGCAGGACAGCACAACTCAAACTGTGTTCCTCTTTACCTCACTTCAGATAACTTTTCCCAGAGAAAACCGTGTCTGTTCTCTCTGTCCTAGTTTTCCCTGCTCTTCTCCTTCTCCTCCTCATCTCCCCTTCATGCCGAGCTCCTCTTTGTTCCTTCATATAATCTTTGTTGCCTGTAGGAAGGCTGAAGGGAGGAGGATAGAGAGATGTGGAGGAATGAGGGAGAAAGATAGAGGAACGGATTCCATGTCAGCAGCACTGTTATGTTACGGGAGGAGGGCAGTGCAAACCATTGCCTGGTAGTAGCAGTGTCCACTGAGAAGGGGTGGTTCCTCACTTCTCTCCTGTTGTTCACCTGGTAGTCTGAGAGAAGGCTGGACAGATAGAGGGATGTTGGAAGAAAAAAATGATGATGCCCCCTACACCTTTCCCTGGCAGTAGCAGTGTCCATTCCTGGTTCCCCCTGGCGCTGCTATATGTGACCTGGCTTGGAGAGGTAGGCGATGAGGGCCACCACCACCCCCACATAGACGCCTGTCCCGATGGTGATGGAAAGGGCCGCCAGGAACAAAGCCCTTCGGGATGCGATGCTCGCCAGCGGGAAGTCACCCTTCGTCACCGCCTTACTGGTCTGGTGGAAGGGAAGAGATAAGAAAGAAATAAAGGAAAGGAAGGGGAGGTTGAGGCGGAGGCGGGAGGCAGGGAAGGAATGCGAGAGAGAGAGAGAATGTACAGAGGAAGGAAGGAAGAAGGGGGGAGGTTGAGCGGGAGGAAGGGAGGCAGGGAAGGAATGCAGGATGAGAGAGAGAGAGAGAGAAATGACAGAGGAAGGAAGGAAGCGGGGTGAGGTTGAGCGGGAGGAAGGGAGGCAGGGAAGGAATGCGAGAGAGAGAGAGAAATGACAGAGGAAGGAAGGAAGGGGGGAGGTTGAGCGGGAGGAAGGGAGGCAGGGAAGGAATGCGAGAGAGAGAGAAATGACAGAGGAAGGAAGGAAGGGGGGAGGTTGAGCGGGAGGAAGGGAGGCAGGGAAGGAATGTGAGAGAGAGAGAGAGAAATGACAGAGGAAGGAAGGAAGGGGGAGGTTGAGCGGGAGGAAGGGAGGCAGGGAAGGAATGCGAGAGAGAGAGAAATGACAGAGGAAAGAAGGAAGGAAGGCAGGCAGGAAAGAAGGAAGGAAGGCAGGCAGGAAAGAAAGAAAGAAGGAAGGCAGGAAAGGAAGAAGGAAGGCAGGAAAGAAAGAAGGAAGGCAGGAAAGAAAGAAGGAAGGCAGGAAAGAAAGAAGGCAGGAAGGCAGGAAAGAAAGAAGGCAGGAAGGCAGGCAGGCAGGAAGGAAGGAAGGAAGGCAGGCAGGCAGGAAAGAAGGAAGGAAGGCAGGCAGGAAAGAAAGAATGAAGGCAGGCAGGAAAGAAGGAAGGCAGGCAGGAAGAAAGGAAGGCAGGAAGGCAGGAAAGAAAGAAGGAAGGCAGGAAAGAAAGAAAGAAGGAAGGCAGGAAAGAAAGAAAGAAAGAAGGCAGGAAAGAAAGAAGGCAGGAAAGAAAGAAGGCAGGAAGGCAGGAAAGAAAGAAGGAAGACAGGAAAGAAAGAAAGAAGGAAGGCAGGAAAGAAAGTAGGCAGGAAGGCAGGAAAGAAAGAAGGCAGGAAGGCAGGAAAGAAAGAAAGAAGGCAGGCAGGCAGGCAGGCAGGCAGGCAGGAAGGCAGGAAGGAAGGAAGGAGGAAGGAAGGAAGGAAGGTAGGCAGGAAAGAAGGAAGGCAGGAAGACTGATGTGACATCATTGCTAACATGGCTAAAATGTGATATCTAGGTAGCTAACCAACAACTGTAACTATGTATTTGAGAGACAAGTGATTATGTTTATGTTTTTTTTAATAAACATTGGAGACTGAATACAGTTTACATGTTATCAACAATCTAAGCCAACCTAGTCTATTTTGCCCCGTAGTTGTGCATGCATTGATTGTGTCGCTAAACAACCAAACCGTTTTTTGTAGCCTACTAAATAGATGTATTGCTGTATGTGATCCCATAGGCAGCACGGTTTATAATGCACATTTAACAGGTTGAACAGACAATTGATCTTTGACATTAATAAGTATGTTATATGTTGTATTGTTCAGAAGCCCAGACAATGTTTCAGAATTCGCGAGCTGTCCAGCGTATAGGTCGGGGGAAAAGTTAACGCAAAACATTGTTGAATTCCAACGTTCTGCTGATGGTTCAATTTGCATTCGTTTTTTTTTTGCCTTAGTTTTCTCTTTCAGAAACTGTCACGGTCTTTTACTGCATAAATTACTGTAAAAATATTCAAATATTTTGCAAACATTCGATTGTCATTTTGCTCTTTCTTTTAGAAACTACCGGACGCTATTGTGACCATAAAAGACGAATGGAGGGTGTTTTTCCAGGCAGAGTCATGATGCTCGTTCACGCACAGTTTTACCACGGGTCTGATTAATAACGGGGAAACATGGGTATGTGTGGCGTGCAACAAGGGGTGGGTGTGACAGTGGGTTTAACCATGAGGTGACAGTGGGTTTAGCAGTGGGTTTAACCATGAGGTGACAGTGGGTTTAACCATGAGGTGACAGTGGGTTTAACCATGAGGTAACAGTGGGTTTAACAGTGGGTTTAACCATGAGGTAACAGTGGGTTTAACCATGAGGTGACAGTGGGTTTAACCATGAGGTAACAGTGGGTTTAACAGTGGGTTTAACCATGAGGTGACAGTGGGTTTAACCATGAGGTGACAGTGGGTTTAGCAGTGGGTTTAACCATGAGGTGACAGTGGGTTTAACCATGAGGTAACAGTGGGTTTAACCATGAGGTGACAGTGGGTTTAACCATGAGGTAACAGTGGGTTTAACAGTGGGTTTAACCATGAGGTGACAGTGGGTTTAACCATGAGGTAACAGTGGGTTTAGCAGTGGGTTTAACCATGAGGTGACAGTGGGTTTAACCATGAGGTGACAGTGGGTTTAACCATGAGGTGACAGTGGGTTTAACCATGAGGTGACAGTGGGTTTAACCATGAGGTAACAGTGGGTTTAGCAGTGGGTTTAACCACGAGGTGACAGTGGGTTTAACCATGAGGTGACAGTGGGTTTAACCATGAGGTGACAGTGGGTTTAACAGTGGGTTTAACCATGAGGTAACAGTGGGTTTAACAGTGGGTTTAACCATGAGGTGACAGTGGGTTTAACCATGAGGTAACAGTGGGTTTAACCACGAGGTGACAGTGGGTTTAACCACGAGGTGACACTGGGTTTAACCACGAGGTGACACTGGGTTTAACCATGAGGTGACACTGGGTTTAACAGTGGGTTTAACAGTGGGTTTAACCATGAGGTAACAATGGGTTTAACCATGAGGTGACAGTGGGTTTAACCACGAGGTGACAGTGGGTTTAGCAGTGGGTTTAACCATGAGGTGACAGTGGGTTTAACAGTGGGTTTAGCAGTGGGTTTAACCATGAGGTGACAGTGTGTTTAACCATGAGGTGACAGTGGGTTTAACCATGAGGTGGCAGTGGGTTTAACCACGAGGTGACAGTGGGTTTAACCACGAGGTGACAGTGGGTTTAACCATGAGGTGACAGTGGGTTTAGCAGTGGGTTTAACCATGAGGTGACAGTGGGTTTAACCATGAGGTGACAGTGGGTTTAACCACGAGGTGACAGTGGGTTTAACAGTGGGTTTAGCAGTGGGTTTAACCATGAGGTAACAGTGGGTTTAACTATCAGGTGACAGTGGGTTTAACCACGAGGTGACAGTGGGTTTAACAGTGGGCTTAGCAGTGGGTTTAACCATGAGGTGACAGTGGGTTTAACCATGAGGTGACAGTGGGTTTAGCAGTGGGTTTAACCATGAGGTAACAGTGGGTTTAACCATGAGGTGACAGTGGGTCACGGTCCAGCTACGAGGCTAAATGTTGTATTTCCCTAAGTATATTTTGTGTATTTCCCAAAATACACATATTGTCAGATACTGAGTCATAAAAACGCAGAGGCCTTAAAACCTTGTCCTGTCAATCTCATGTACTGTAGCTACATTGCTGTTAAAGCCAATAACTACAATAAGAATGACTTTTTTGTGCGCAAAGATATTCTGTCAATCTCAATTTTGCATGGTAATGTAGAGTAGACCTATTGTGCCACAAGAAAAGGTTTCTTGCTAATGATCAGCATCGCAGCTAGCAGCTCTGTTTTCTGTCTCATGGTTCACAAAGCAGCTCTAGCCTGGACTCGGCTGCTTCAGAAAAGCACAGAGGGAGACGACTGCAAGTGAAACAGGCATCTGCTGCATAACAAACACACAGATGGAGCCTTTTCAACACATTAACAATTATGTTTTTCCCCCACCCCCATTTATTATGTTTTTCCCCACCCCCATTTATTATGTTTTTCCCCACCCCCATTTATTATGTTTTTCCCCACCCCCATTTATTATGTTTTTCCCCACCCCCATTTATTATGTTTTTCCCCACCCCCATTTATTATGTTTTTCCCCACCCCCATTTATTATGTTTTTCCCCACCCCCATTTATTATGTTTTCCCCACCCCCATTTATTATGTTTTTCCCCACCCCCATTTATTATGTTTTTCCCCACCCCCATTTATTATGTTTTTCCCCACCCCCATTGTATTATGTTTTTCCCCACCCCCATTTATTATTTTTTCCCCACCCCCATTTATTATGTTTTTCCCCACCCCCATTTATTATGTTTTTCCCCACCCCCATTTATTATGTTTTTCCCCACCCCCATTTATTATGTTTTTCCCCACCCCCATTTATTATGTTTTTCCCCACCCCCATTTATTATGTTTTTCCCCACCCCCATTTATTATGTTTTTCCCCACCCCCATTTATTATTTTTTTCCCCACCCCCATTTATTATGTTTTCCCCACCCCATTTATTATGTTTTTCCCACCCCCATTTATTATGTTTTTCCCCACCCCCATTTATTATGTTTTTCCCCACCCCCATTTATTATGTTTTTCCCCACCCCCATTTATTATGTTTTTCCCCACCCCCATTTATTATGTTTTTCCCCACCCCCATTTATTATGTTTTTCCCCACCCCCATTTATTATGTTTTTCCCCACCCCCATTTATTATTTTTTTCCCCACCCCCATTTATTATGTTTTTCCCCACCCCCATTTATTATGTTTTTCCCCACCCCCATTTATTATGTTTTTCCCCACCCCCATTTATTATGTTTTTCCCCACCCCCATTTATTATGTTTTTCCCCACCCCCATTTATTATGTTTTTCCCCACCCCCATTTATTATTTTTTTGTTTCATGTACGCAGACAAGTTTTCAGGAGACAGCACTTAAAAAAAAATAAAAAAAATGTACAGCAAAGCAACAGCCGGGAACACCGAATCAAACAAACAGAAAAATATATTCAAGACAACCATTAGTTTCCATGCCAACAAAGTGAGCATTGAAACAATGGCACCATTACTGTGGCCTTATGGGAAATTTGCTTCGGAAGCCATGTCTTAATAATAAAGAGGAGAAAAATACAGTTGTTCATATTGTGACCCTGCTTTTAGGGTCTTACGGGGAACGAGTCAAACACTTCAGGCCCTGTTATTTCATCTCTTTTAATAAAGCCATCTATTAAACAGCCGGTAATTGATTAATCAATCCGTAGCTTGGCTTCAGATGAATAATAATGTCATAGCGTAGGGCTGGTCTCCCTGTGGACAGATTTACAGGGCTGAGTGTCAGCCTTAGAGGGAATGGAGTGAATGGACGGAGTGTGTGTGAGTGTACATTATATATTAGAGTGTGTGTGTGTGTTTGTATATCTGTGTCCTTGTGTGTGTGGCTAGTGAATATGAGTGTCTCTGTGAGTAACGCTGCAATGTTTCTCCATTGTCCTTGAATCCCCCTGAGATGTAAATGGTTGAAGCCTTACAGCTTTATCTCTACAACCTTGACTGAATTATTGAAATGTGGCGTTACAGTCAAAGACAGAGAGACAGACAGACAGAGAGACAGACAGAGAGACAGACAGAGAGAAAGACAGAGAGACAGACAGACAGACAGAGAGACAGACATAGCGAGATGGCATCTGGGTGCTTACTGACTTGGACAGTGGTGGAAACATTTTAAAACTCCCTCCCTCCCTTATCTCTCTCCCTCATTCCGTACAAACACTTGCTCTTACAAAAACACCCGCAACAACATAATCTGTCCTAATCTTATGAAGTCACAAAAATCCATTAAATGTAATTTGATAGATTATTATGACTCGTGGGATTATTTAAACCTTGCTTTTATTGTGATTCAGAGTTTATTAGCGAGAAACTCTTTAGGTATCTTATTTGCATTTTCAAAACATAAATGACTGCCTCTAAACTTGGCAGCACAGATGGTTAATTTGTCATTTGTCGCTATCTATCCGAACCAAGCGCCTATTAGGGTCACTTATTGACGGTAATTTACTTCCCTATCTAAAGCTCAGAGCTGCTTCTCTCTCCCCGGATACTCATGCTACTCACTGTGTTATCAGCCTCTATATGTGTGGAGAGTGGTGACCCATAACGACTCACAACGACCCATAACGACTCACAACGACCCATAACGACCCATAACGACCCATAACGACTCACAACGACCCATAACGACTCACAACGACCCATAACGACTCATAACGACTCACAACAACCCATAACGACTCACAACGACTCATAACGACTCATAACGACTCATAACGACTCATAACGACTCACAACGACCCATAACGACTCACAACAACCCATAACGACTCATAATGACCCACAGCAACTCACAAACGACCCACAACAACCCATAAAGACCCACAACAACCCATAATGACCCACAACGACTCATAACGACTCATAACGACTCATAACAACTCATAGTGTAAAATAACAACTCATAGTGTAAAATAACAACTCATAGTGTATAATAACAACTCATAGTGTAAAATAACAACTTTAAAGTTTGTGAAGTTAAGGAAGAAAATAGTAGATTATTAGACAAGATGTAGCTGGCTGTGCTTCAGGCTGAGGGGGAAAACATTGGCATAGATGGGATTTTCTCTCTCATTGAGCAGCTACGACTACTACTACTGCTACATCATTACAGAAATATACTATAGATTCTAACCCTTAGACTGGACTCCTGAGGGAGAAACATTTCTGTTACTCTGTGTTACTAAAGTCAAGTTTGTGTCTTACTACTGTTTCTCTGTGTGTTAGAGATGTCCACTTCTACTACCAGACACACTCTGGTCCTTCCTGGGAGGCCCAGCTCTCTGTCTTAAGGTTATTTAACATTCATCCTCCAGTCCTCTGACAGTCTTGTAGTTCTATAACATCAACCCTCCAGTCCTCTGACAGTCTTGTAGTTCTATAACATCAACCCTCCAGTCCTCTGACAGTCTTGTAGTTCTATAACATCAACCCTCCAGGCTCTGACAGTCTTGTAGTTCTTTAACATTCATCCTCTGGCACTGTGGCTGTTACAGTAATTGATGTTAATTGTTTTCCAAACCCTCTGGATCCTTATTCCTCCCACCTGCCTGCTGGGAAATCACATTGAGTCCTTTATCAATGTATTTCATCCTCTATATCTCCAGGGTTGTTGTACAGTGGCCTCTATATCTATACGCACGTACACATTGTCACGTTCTGACCTTTATTTCCTATGTTATGTCATTATTTAGTATGGTCAGGGCGTGAGTTGGGGTGGGCAGTCTATGTTTGTTTTTCTATGATTTGGGTATTTCTATGTTTCGGCCGAGTATGGTTCTCGATCAGAGGCAGGTGTCATTAGTTGTCTCTGATTGAGAATCATACTTAGGTAGCCTGTGTTTCACTGTGTGTTTGTTCCTGTCTGTGTTTGCACCAGGGCTGTTGCTTTGGTTTTCCACGTTTATTGTTTTGTAGTGTTCATCTTTTTTTAATGAAACATGAATCAATATAACCACGCTGCGTTTTGGTCCGCTTCTCCTTCAAGTAAAGAAAACCGTTACACACACAGACTGTCACGCCCTGACCATAGAGAGCCCTTGTTTCTCTTTGGTGTAGTAGGTCAGGGCGTGACTAGGGGGTATTCTAGTTTATCATTTTTATGTTGGTGTTTTGTATGATTCCCAATTAGAGGCAGCTGGTAATTGTTATTAAATATGTGGAACTCAACATCCGCTGCGCATTGGTCCCGTTCTTACGACAGCCGTGACACAGAAAATCCTAGGAAATGTTATTTAATTGACACCAGCTGTCTCCAATCAATCAACCCATGTCTGGTTGTGTGTGTGTTTGGTGTAGGGGATCACCTTAAACCTGTCACATGCATCCCAGTTGAAACAGTTTGAACATATTTTATGACGACATTTTGGGAAGTTTTGGTTTGTTTTTCGGCAAGATTATTTTGGGTGCTCTTCAAGAATTTTTTTTCTAGTGAGCAAAGTCAAAGTTCGCTTACCGAAGTTTATTTTTTTTCTAATCAAATTGTATTCGGCACATGTAACAGTGAAATGTTTACTTAGAAGCAATGCTGTTAAGAAAAATACCTAAAAATGTAAAATAAAAGTAACAAATAATTCATGAGTAGTAGTAAAATTACAACAGCGAGGATATAGACAGGGGGTACCAGTACAGAGTCAATGTGCGGGGGCACCGGTTAGTCAAAGTAATTGAGGTAATATGTACATGTAGAGTTATTAAAGTGACTATGCATAGATAATAAACAGAGAGTAGCAGCAGTGTAAAGGCAGGATGGGGGGCAATACAAATAGTCTGGTTAGCCATTTGATTAGCTGTTCAGGAGTCTTATGGCTTGGGGTTAGAAGCTGTTGAGAAGCCTCTTGGACCGTGACGTGGCACTCCAGTACCGTGTGGTAGCAAAGAGACCAGTCTATGACTAGGGTGGCTGGAGCCTTTGACAATTTCTAGGGCCTTCCTCTGACACCGCCTGATATAGAGGTCCTGGATGGCAGGAAGCTTGGCCCAGGGATGTACTGGTACATACGCACTGCCCTCATGAGTGTTTTGAGGTCGGAGACCGACCATTTGCCAGAGGAGGGGACTGAGGGGAGGAGGAGGGGACTGAACATGCACCCCTGAGGGGCTCCAGTGTTGAGGATCAGCATGGCGGATGTGTTGTTACCTACCCTTACCACCTGGGGGCGGCCCTCACGAAGTCCAAGATCCATTTGCAGAGGGAGGTGTTTAGTCCCAGGATCCTTAGCTTAGTGTTGAGCTTTGAGAGGACTATGGTGTTGAATGCTGAGCTGTAGTCAACGATCAACGACATTCTCACATAGGTGTTCCTTTTGTCCAGGTGTGAAAGGTCAGTATGGAGTGCAGTAGAGATTGCATCATCTGTGGATTTGTTGGGGAGATATGCACATTGGAGTGGGTCTAGGGTTTCTGGGATAATGCTGTTGATGTGAACCATGACCAGCCTTTCAATGCACTTCATGGCTACACACGTGAGTGCTGCAGGTCGGTAGTCATTTAGGCAGGTTACCTTATTGTTCCTGGGCACAGGGACTATGGTGGTCTGCCTGAAACATGTGGTACCACAGACTCACTCAGTGAGAGGTTGAAAATGTCAGTGAGTACACTTGCCAGTTGGTTAGCACATGCTCTTAGTACACGTCCTGGTAATCTGTCTGGCCCTGTGGCATTATGAATGTTGACATGTTTAAAGTTCTTACATCAGCTAAGGAGAGCGTGATCACACAGTTGTCCGGAACAGCTGGCCCTCTCATGTATGTTTCAGTGTTCCTTGCCTCAAAGCGAGCATATACAGTTGAAGTTGGAAGTTTACATACACCTTAGCCAAATAGATCTAAACTCAGTTTTTCACCATTTCTGACATTTAATCAAAGTTAAAATTCCCTGTCTTAGGTCAGTTAGGATCACCATTTTATTTAAGAATGTGAAATGTCAGAATAATAGTTGAGAAAATGATTTATTTCAGCTTTTATTTATTTCATCACATGCCCAGTGGGTCGGAAGTTTACATACACTCAGTGCAGTATTTGATACCATTGCCTTTAAATTGTTTAACAGGTCAAATGTTTGGGTAG